>NW_022639458.1:1093710-1111189 GCF_010583005.1 Odontomachus brunneus
CAGCACTTTCGACGAGGAGTCTTTATAATTAATCCTTTGTGTTCCAAGGGTGTTATAATGGCATTGCCAGAGATTTTGTATAAAACTCAGAAAACTTCGCGCTGGCTTTCGAGATAATTAAAGATTCAGAGATTCGAAGATTAAAGATTCGAAAGGTGCTGCCGTGACGTTTTTCGAATTTTATGAGATTTTATAGCATAAAAGGTCAGTACTTATAATCGCAGGTGGGCCTCGCGTGTTCGCCTTATCTCAATTTAAATATCTCTTCGCATGAATATCGATAATTCGCAGAATGAATCTCTCGAAGCATCGGCTCTCTCTCTCTCCCCGTGAAATTAAGTAACTGCGTAAACGGAAAATATTCCGAAAGCAACTTTGTCGGCGTTCCTCTCCGTCTTTAACGATCAATTTATACCACGGTTTCATCATGGTCGGAATTTTTTTACGGCACGCGTACGTGTTCCCTGGAGAACAAAGGCAGTATTGCGGACTAGGTACCAACCGACCGCCTCGAAGCAGTACGTCGTTAACCCGTACCCGTGGTAACGGTGAAACGCGTAATGACTCAATTTTTCAAATAAGCGAGCCGGGGGCGAGGGCGCCCGAGCCGCGCCGCAACATTAAACGCAATTATCGCTTGTTTAATATTTTGGTGATGCAAATCCGCCGCCACGGCGTGACGTACTCTTCGTGGTGGCGATGGTGGAAAGCCAAACCCTCCACTCGCTAATATACCTTCAGCAGTCACGAACGGTTGATCGTGTGATTACTTTCTTACCAGCGTCTTGAGTCACGAGAGAAAGAGAAAGAGAGCACTTTCGTGCTTTCGTTTTTTGTGCTTTTCGGTATTTCGTTTCGCATTACTTTGATTACAGACACGTCGGCCGACCATGAGTCTCTTCACGAGTACCCTCCCTTGTCCTTCTAAATAAATGTTAATGAAGAAAAACGAAGCGCGAGTCGAGAAAGAAGAGAGAGAAAAAACCCTCGCGTCCTTCTTTATTACGCGAGATTACGCCTAGACGCAGTTGCCTCTTTACAATGTTGCGTGTGAGTCTAGTGTAAGTAATTAGCTCGACCGGGTTAATTGGCGCGAATAAAATTATATGGCGATTGATCCCACGGGGAGATCGCCATGGCGGCCGCGGCGGCGGCTTCTGGAAGCCGCCGGGATGCGCCCTGGGTGGCGAGCCGATTAAAATTTGAATTGGCCTAATTCCGGTACAGGTGCAGACACACCCCTGCGCTTTAGCCTCGCGAGAGTGGGCATTAAAGCTTGGGTGGCACGGACGGGGAGATCTCGCGTCAGGAATACGCTCGCGTCGTTTCGCTGGGGCAAGAAGCGAACGCTACGTAATTGCAAACGCGAGGGTTTACGCGAGGGGTTTGCGTGTATATTTAGTCTAGAACCAGTTGCGCTTTAATTGCGCGATACGTCCTTATGTTTAATATCCACGGTTCTTTAACTTGAACTTGTTTGAATTGCAACTTTGAGTTAGGACGTGCAGTCAACTTTCATTATTCTTTAAATTTCTTGGAGTGAGATTTCAGTCAAAACGAGTGAGATTCACTCAAAACTCCGCCGTGGATTTGCACAGTAATGAAAATGTCACTACTCGAGATCACAAGAATGAACGTTCAACTCAAACTTAGACTGAGCTCTTTATATAATTCATACTCTCTAGCGAATGTTCCAATCAATTAGAATGAATTTTAAAGAGAGCATTTTTGGGATAATTTTTTAATTTACAAGGGAGTTTTATGGTGATAAAAAGCACATTAGATTTATTCTTTAATTTTTAATGATAATATTCACCAGACAATTTAGAGCGTAGAATTTACTTATATGAATTTACTGATATGAATAAATAATCGAATTCGAGTGATTTAGTTGTCACTCTATTTTTAATGAATGAATCAATGCGTTTTGATTAAAAGACACAATTTCTGGTTTTTACGACCCAGTTTGATTCTAAGAACCAAAAATTCGGTTACTTTCAACTAAAACGCGTTGATTCGTTCATTACAATCAAACTTTGTTTTAAACAACCAAGCTTTTTCTTCGCGTAATAAAGAATTTAATTTGAATTTTACGTTAATCTTTCGTAAGTGTTAAAGATGATATTCTTCGGAAATTTATTACGAAAATGTTTATCTGGATATTTACTAATGATACACGAAGAGATGAAAAATTGTCCAGTCGTTGAAGACACTTGCGGCATTGGGGTTTCCGGAACTGGATGATGATTCCGGGTAGGTACGCCGAGCGGTGGGAGCTTTACGTTGCACAGGATGCCGTGGATGCTCGCGTTGCGGCACCGGCCGTACGATTCTTTTTCCCTGGGAGACTTAATCGTTCCGCTAATGACACGCGCCGCTCGTTAACGTCCTAATTCGCAGTGCAATGTCCGTCTTCCTAGAAAGCAGCGTCCCCGGACCACCTGACCGTCGTTTCGTCCTGAGAATATTACGGGAATAAATCAGACGGTTCCGGTCGTGTCGAGTCCCGTCTATATTAGTCTAATTTTACGCAGCTTATCTCTGTTTTATACGTGACTGATCATAATTCGACATCGAGAATCCTTGGTGGTCACAATCAATAAGTGGCCGGTGCGGCGTATAATTACCATAATGAGCGTCCAGCGCATCACAAGTCGCGTGGCTTCATAACTTCCATGTGGCTTCATGCTACGTCCAAAGCCCCTATTGAGCTTCGAGTCACGACGATTCTCAAGAAACGCTTAAAAAGCACTTATGCTCACCGGTACTGTAAGTTCGCGCAACACGGTTGCGATCGTACGGGAGATACGTTAGCCGTAATTAGGATTCGTCTCTTCATTAGCATAATAACTCTGTTACGAACGCTCGCGCTCGCGCTCTTCCTCATCGGCTCAGCCACCTTCTCTTTTTCTCTTTCTCATCTTTCTTCTCAGGCCTCGACGTGCGTTCCGTTCGTCTCTACGTCCGTAGAGATCCAGAGCAGTTTCCGAGCGCTGAAGGCGAGGGGAGGTGTCGAATAAATTGAGGTCGCGTGGGGCGGACGTCTGCCGGAATGGAAGACCACACTGGCGTGATTCCTTCTACCCCCGGGCCGCCGGATCTGAGAAACTGCGAGGTTCCTGCCGGAGGCTCCGGGGGTGGGCGGAAGAGTTGTAAAGAGGGCGGCGCCGGCTTTGTGCCGACGCCGTTTCCGCTCGGCTTTTCCAGGTCTTTTTTTCCTTTTTTTCCGTTTCACTTGCCGACCGTTGTGTGTTAGAATGTAACTTTAACATACTGAAAAGTATTCGTAAAAATATTCGCGTTTGAATGAATTATAGTGAATTATCTGAGACTTTTTAACATAACATTAATAATGTAGAAGAATAAGATGCAACAATAGCGACTACAATATGTCCTGAAGTCAATGCTTTGTTCCGTCTTTGAACAATCCTTGGGGCGGATACCTATCAGGAAAAAGATGCGGATTTTGCGTACCAGACCACCGAATTGGTAAAACACCTCAGGGTGCCTGGTGTCGCGCTGGAAAAGTTGCTAAGTATAAGCGGCGACGGCGGCCTTTGATGAGATCTTCTGTTCGCACTTTTTCGGAGTTGGTAGTTCGTCAGCAGAAAAGAAAAAAAAATGGGATCAGATCCATCCAAATTCCTATACACTACGTGTCTCATAAAAAAGAAAAGAAAAAGAAGGCGACCAACTAGCGTGCCGCTGGTCGAAACACATTTTTCCGTAGACATAAGGAGAGAATTGCCTCGCGCGTGGAACATAATACCACCGGAATACGTTACCCGAGTGGGGATTGGTCGAGATACACGACACGCTATACTGTCGAGCGCTAAGATATTCGTCCAAGTCTTTCAACCAGAACGCGCGTGCATGCGTGCAGGACGAGCTGTGGAAACGCATCTAATTACCCCGCGAAGACAGCGGATAACGCAGCTCGCGAGGCGCGTGACGACCGCGATCTTACCGTACGACGTTTCTTAGGAAACGAGGGGAATCTACGTATTTGTATCGTTTACGGGTCTCTTGAAAGACACCCATTGGTCTGTCGTAATTTCACGCCGTTACCTCTTTCATGAGGACGAATCTCATTACTTAAGTCATTGTGTTAAGCAAAACTCACATCACTTGAAAGGTTTCTTCTCCTTTTTTATTTTTAGCTACACAAATATGATGTCATCGACTGTTATTCATTATTCAAATATCGTGCAATAAATTTGTCGTTTTAATTCCATCTGTATGATATCTATATTTTTAGTTAGTACTTAACTAACTTAACTAAACTTAAGGAAACTACGTCCCAGAACGCTTAATAAATAAAGCATCTATCTATATTTTAAATATTTTTTGTTTAATCGTCTCTTTTTTCAAGGACAGTATAAAAAGAAAAAAGATACTGTATTTATAAGAAAGCTGAAACGAGCGTTACATTGATAACGATGTTAAATGTTATACAAATTCCCTATCACGTAGCTAAATATTCATAAAGTTCAATTTCTACATTATTAACCAACTTGCTCATTTTTTGCTCAGAAAAAATAAAAAGTCTAAAATACTAAAAACAGTATTGAACAATCCAATATTTGAATAATAAGTAACAATCAATATAATTAATAATAACTCTCCACGTAGTGGAGATAATGTGTGCTGTTATATTAGCTTTATCAAGACGTACGAAAATATCTGCACATATGCGCTGTGTCACAAAAGACTTTTGAGCACACGTATCCGATGCGGAACATTTGTTCTGCGTTAACCGAGGGATTAAAGAAAATAAACGCATTTCAACCACCGCACGTGTGTGGCTCTCGGCCGCAAGAGATGTCGTCGAATCGTAGATGTCATCGGGCAAGCTGCGTCGCGTCAGAAAATCGAGATATTTGGTCCCTTTCGGACTTCGAAATATATTTTGAGGGCTTCGAGTTTTGTTCGAAACTGAACTCCCGTTGTTTCAGCGGCTCGCTCGTCTCTCTTTACCGATTCTTTATCGTTACATCGGAGAATATATTGACGCAAAATATTCCCTAAATATTCGGTCACACTATATATCCAATCTATTACCTTCACGAAATATATTTTACCTCGTTGATGAATTAATTAAATGTTGTAATAGAGCTAAATCGCCTGGTCAAAATCACCCCTGTTCTCCGCGAGTAAAATCCCAAATGAATAGCTCCCTCATGTAATGACTCGAAGAGGGCCTTAAATCTTCGCCGGCTCGTTCGTCCATCGTGTGTGCAAATCATCCGCGGCCCTCTAATATATGATTACCGGGGAAGGGCACGTGTACCCTGGAGACAGTTTCTGCTCTCGTGGTGGGAGCAAATTGGCGGTCGCGGGCGAAGGAAGCGGGATTCGGGTCTGCGCTCCGGTTAGGATATCGGAATCGCCGCGGTACGTCGGTGGTCCGAAAAAAACAGATTATCATTAGACGTTATTAGACAACATGTCAATCAATTCCGGAGCGATCGAGCGTGAGTCCAGGCAAGGGATCCTTCTTACAATATGTGCATGCAATGCGCACGTGCGTGTGTGTGTGTGGTCGCGCAGATGCCTTAACGGCGGACCAAAATATGTTATCAAGTCGAGCACCAGCTGGCCGATGCTTAAAGCGTTTAAATGCTACGCGAGGTATTTGCATTGACAGCAGGCCCGCGAGAGACGGTTCTCCTCTCGACTCTTTTTAATGGCACAGCAAGTCATTGCCGTGAGGCAGCGATCGCCGCGGTGCTTCACCATTACGATACTTAAGGTGGACAGATATTCTTTCCGATACTATACATCGAGAAATGTCGCCAACTGCTTCGTGTGTGCTTTTGTATATGTGTATGTGTGTGTGCTTTTACGTGTGTATGTGTGAATGCGCACGTTCAAAGCGCAGTCGCAAAAAAATAACAGTACTGTTCGCTAGATTTCAATAGCCGATTTTAATTTAGCTGAAGGCTAACCATATTTAAGAGTTTTCTTAAGAGTTTGCTAAGCCTAACCGTTCATTGCTAAGAGTTATCTATTACCAATAAAGTGTATATTCACAGATAAAAATTTATTAACTGAAATTAAAAGCGTGTAGCTACTCTCTTAAAATGAATCAGTCAAACTTCATTGAAAACAGTGAATATACACTGATTTGCAGTTATAAGTATACTGAGCACTGAAAGTGCTCAGTGCTATACTCATAACTATCAATGGCTATTCATTGATTCATTTTAAGAGAGTAAGAAAGTGGCAGTAATTCCTAAGTATCATATACATATACTAACAGAATAGAGTAAAACACCTAATTATTAACATCTTCCATAATTATTGATACTCTAGAAAAACTTGGTTTGTTGTGACCAGCATTATAGTTAAACTTCTTGTTTCCAAAAAGTTTGCTCTATAATTCTGAAAGGAATCTTCACAACTAAAATATTTGAGCAGATGGTGGTGATCGCAAGAAAAACCAAGCTTTTTTGGAGTGTCAAGTTTGGAGCTAAGGGAGTTGTCAATAATTGAATATTTTATACTAAGTCGCAATTTTGATCCTGCTTGCCTCAATATTCTACTTAACGTCTGCATTGATCCTCTTATAGATCCTTCAGAATTTGCGAATGTGCAGAATGCGGGTTTGCACTTCACGAAGAGAAGGTAGGCAATAAGACGCACAAGAGAGCGAGCTGACTATCACATACTACGTTATTCTCTCCCCGATACACCTGCCGTCTTCCAGCGCGCGCGCGCGCGAACGCACGCCTCCGCCTTGTGCCGATCTCGTCATCCCTACGTCCTACAAAAAAGGAGCACCGAGTTGCGACCAGAGGAAGGGGGTCAAAAATTTCGATCCGTGGGCCCGATAAAAGAACGGAGCACGATTCGTTCGATAGACATCTCCGAAGGGCCCCATGCTTGATATAATAAGGCATGGGGGCCCGATCGAATCGAGAGCGGGAGGACATGAGTTCGAGAGCCGGCATTGAGCGTCAATCAGGGAAAGTGATTTGTAAAGAGACGGGCGCGCGCATGTGAAATCGTGCGTGGATGCGCGACGCGACGCGACCGTCGTTGTGTTGTTTCTTCGGCTTCGATTACGCGCTGCGCGTGTACCTGCTTTAAATTATAAAACCAATTTCCGCCCTGAGGGAATCGAGGTCGAAGAGGTCGCGGTGCATAATAACGAGGCGGCGACGGACGGACGGATGCAACGCGCGCAGCACCGGCTTTCTTCTTCTGTCCCCGGAGATGTGCCCCTATTAAAAGGGCGCTGCATGCAAATAAAGGGTATCCCTTTCCGCGTGAGGATTTTCGGTGGCGACATCGGAACCTGCTGCTTACCTCCGTCTACCTGCTTGCCTACCTACCTGCTCTCCTGCACCGGCAAGAGACGTAATTTTTCTGGGGACAGTGAGTTCGAAGGGAGCGCCGTACGAGGGCTAATTTAACGGAAGAGCGGAAAAATATGGCGCAACTCGACGAAAACAAGGACACACGCGTGCTTATTTTTTCGCTTCTTCTTAGGGAAAGGGGAGTGTTATTTGAGGATGCCTTTAATTGGCACTAACCCGAGATAATGCAAAAAAGTTGCCGTTTAAATTCAATTTCTTCCTTCTTTCTTTTTGCATGAAAGAAAGTAATGCGACATTAACTTTTTTCTCGACGGTAATTATTGGCGTTACGTTAGTCAGAATCAATTGACACTCCCTCGGCACCGTTCATCGAAATTTCGTGCTACCTCCTTTTATTGCAACGAAATATAATGTTTTGCTATCGTCTATAAGATCATATTGCTTCCAAATTTGCATCTACCATAGTTTATTTTATTTCTTATTGTATGACCAATATAAAGTTATTATTGTTATTATATCATTATTATTAACATATTAGTGTATATATCGTAGTGTGGGACCTTTTGGAATATTATAAAACAGTAAATTGTAGGACAATTACGATATCGTATTGCGACTGAGCACCGTGGAAAGACTGTTAAAAACGTTAAAATGTTGAAGTCGCAAATGCTCGTTTCTCCGCCCTAACGAATTTCTTGTGCCTTCGACGACGACAATTAGAATAACGTTCTGTGAGCCGACGGGATTCACGCAGGCTCGTTAATTACGATTTTTAGCGTCGGGAGGTAGCCGCGGTACTAAGAAAGCCGCGGATCGGCAGAACTTTCGAAATGAATGCTCTTAATGCTGAGGTTGTGCGGTTAATTAACGTTGTCACGGAAGAGCTTACCGCGCGTCGCATTCCGCGTCCGACATCGACACGTTTCTTTGCCACGCTCGAGCGATTCGGACCGACGCCTTTCCCTCGTTTGTGGCAACGAATCGCTGATTGCCGAGCAGCGGCACGCGACTTCTTTCGTCTCTTCTTATGACGTCGCAGCAATCTTGTATATGAGTTCTAATGAAAAATGCGCAATCATCAGCACTCGCGATCGCGAACATCGAGACGCTTATCTTTGGGAAAGAATGCTCGGAAAATTTGCTAAAAAATCGGTGACGGCTAAACTAATATGGTAAACTGAAGCTCGCGAGAACATAAAATTACAAGTGTCAATTCTTGACAGTAGTAGTAGTTCCTCAGAGAGTGATAATTAAAAAAAATAGAAAAACTGATTTAGAAGCATCTAAGCACTTTTTTGAACATCTCGAAATTTGATATTAATATTTTCTATTGTAAGTGAATAAACTTGAGTGATATGTTTTTAGATAGAGTAAAGTTTTCTGCAAATATATGATGCGTTATTTCGGGTAATAAAAACAATTTTTATTCATAAAATGAATGAAATCAAACATACAGGTGAACCAGATAAAGTCGACCACTATTTAATGGGTAGCAGGGCTGTAGAGATTTCTCACAGAGATATCTCGGAAATGCTAGTGTACATATTTTATATGTGGTCTTCTTATTCCGAATTGATTGCCAACATGATATCGAGCAAAGTTGTTATGTCTGTAGAATTATATTTGTACTGTCAATTACAACAATTAGTTGTTTGAGAAATTAACTTCGAAATTTTTAAAAATGTGCCATCTCTCTCTCTCTCTCTCTCTCTCTCTCTCTCTCTCTGGCACCGGTTTCCTCTACTTGTATTAGTTACAAGCGAACAAGGTTCCAAATCGTTATGTTCGTTCGCGCGACATATCTGCAGATCGCAGCTACGTTGTTCCGAGAAAGGTGCAGGGCGTATTAAATTAACGCGCGTTCAAATTTACACATCCAAACACAAGGTGCGTATCTGAGATTAATGGAGCCGGGCCGCCGTGATAAAACGAATAGGAGTCGCGCGTTCGAATCGACAACGCGAGAAAGAAAGGGAGAAAGAGAGAGGTGTGGGAGACAGCGAGACCGACTTCTCGCGGAGATAAACGCGCGAGAAGGAAATAAACGCGCGGAAGAAGAAACGCGCAGAAGATGATATCGTGGTAACGTCTTGATTTAACGAGTCGCAGATACAAGATTGCAATCAGAGCACCGAGAGTTTGCACCTGGGGCCGGAGGCATCGATCGGGACCGTTCATTGCTGTGTGTCATGCGCGCTTGCCTTTATGGTCACTTTTAACAGCCCTCGGTGCTCCGGCGCAGTGATCATCAACTTTTTCGATCGTCGAAACACGAAACATTCATCCCACGCACCTGTCCGCCGAAAAATCCGTGACGTACGATAGCTCGTCGACAATTGAAAACGTTGACAGGACAAGAGCCAAGAGACAAGAGTCGCGAGAAATCTTGGAAATAATTAAACTTCGTTATACTTTTTCTCTTTATATGCGGAACTAGCTGCTTCGGCTGATTAAACTGAGATAGGTAATTAAGATTGTATTCATAGTCATAACAACTCAATTTCCCGCCGTAAACATAAAGTGTACATTTGAGAGAACGCAATTGCTTCTTATGGTGTCATTCCACTGATTTGCATGAATCTTACGGTTGGCAAACACTGGCTTAGCAAACCAGTCGACTGTACCGACACCGGCACATACACAGTCGCCTTTACATAGTTATTAAGAGAATACACGGTAGAGGACAGTTATTAATTACGGTAGTGCGCTAGGAAGAACGATAATTCCACGCGATTTCCATATGTGGGAGGTGATTATCCGTAGCGAGAGCTAACGAGAGCAACCGCACGTCGCGTCGCTTACAAGAAGAATTTTTACGAAAATCGAAGATACACGGAGTGACACGCTCTCAATTCTTAAGGGGACGTTCTGTTTCAGATTTCACTTTTTTGAAAATTCCACTTTTTGCAAACATTTGATAAAATATTCTTATTTTTTAACTATCTAAACCAAAACCTCCCTTCAACGAAGTACATTTTCTCTTTCAGTTGATTGATAACGTGTCCGCCACGACAACGGTAATCTTTTCGTCCATCTAATGCAGTCGGAATCTCGCGTCTCGATTGGAATATCGCCTCCGTCGAAATTACGGCGAGAAGTCATCATTCGCGATTTCGTTAAGATAACAGGGGCAATTCGCGAAGACGAATAAGGTAGGTTTCTTACAGATATTAGAGGTAGCATGTGAGAAAAAAGTGGAAGGGGGAGAGTGCGCTAATCGCGGCAGGCGCTGAATAGCGCATCAATTTAAAACGTTCGCGGCGCAACGCCCTTTCGCCGTCGTACTCGCGCGAAACGAGGAAGAGATTAACGGCGACGTCTCATGCGAGCCCTTCCGTGGAGTTCGCTGACGTCTCGTATGCTCTGGAAACGAGGCCCGGTCGGCGCACACGGGGCCTTCTCGCGCGGAATGACTCAGTAGTGAGCGCAATGCCGCTCGCGCGAGCGGCAGCTATTAAATGGTGGGGCGCTCATAAATATAAATCATAAGGAATCGTCTTGTTGCTCGTCGATGCTCCTGGCGGCCGCGACCCTGGAAAACAGCTGTCCGCCCATGCCGGGGCAGCCTTCTCACAATGCCGCCAAATTTGGTCTCGCGAAACGTTGCACCGGCTCGCTTGCATTCGAGTCCCCTGCGAGACGTGTCCTGCACGCCTGACGAGAAGAAGAAGCTGCTGCTCCTCGTTGCCGTGGTCCTTCTCTCTTTCTCTCGTTTCGCGAACGCGGCTCCGGGGACATTTCGGTAAGAGTTCGTTTCTTGCATGAAGATTCCAGCGATGCCCGTTCCACGGTGGATACCTCGGAAGCGTGGCCGATACCTCGGATTAGTGCACGTTACCTGGACTCGAATAAAAAAAATTCACGTTCCAAGAACTTATGTCACGCAATCGATATATACATTCCCGCATCATCGAGGCGAACTTCGATGAAGCTTCTCGCGGAGGACAAAGAAATGGGTTAAGCAATATTGTAACCTTTAAATGTATTGGAGTGACTAAGTCACTCGAATCTGAATGATTTTTTACTCATATAGAGTGAATTCTTCACTGAATTACGGAGTGAATATTTTCACTCAAAAATGAAAATTGAGCTTGATGTATTCCGCTATCACAGTAACATATTCACTCTAATCGATTGAAACATTCGCTCATATGGAGTTAGGATTCACTGTCGACTAGAAATTTAATCCATGGTGCTGATTAGATTTATCTCAATCAGTCATCTAGTTTGTATAAAGTGATGTTATCAGGTCCTAATTACCAATAAGGTCTTAATTATTGATATATAAAATAGAATGTCTGTCTGTTTGTCCCCTATGTACTTCTACATCCTTTGACCAGATCCTTCTACATCTAGACCAAATTTTGCATAGTTACTCTCTAGGACTCTGCGGAAAATATAAGTTACATAAAAGAAACTTGGACTTCCCATCTTCTGATTTCATCCCTTTGACATTTTATGATAACCTGAGTAATATTGGATAATTTCTACTTATTAATAATTCTTATTATTAATAAAGTCCTAATTGCCACGTTACATTACATGATTTATCAGAACCCAACAACATCACCCTATACACAATAGATAAGTGATTGAAGTCAACGCCGATTCTTCTTTCGACCTCAATATTCCACTTAACCTATTTTTATATTCTAAAGTCTATATATGTTTTTTTTTCTTTTATTTAATCTATAGTTTTCTCGAAAAAAACCTCTTTAGAACTCACAAGTGACATTTTGTCTTTCCTATCATTTAGAGGCGCTAAGTAAGACTTCATGTGTATTAAAATCTACAATAATTCTTTAGACAGATGCTAGAGAGTTCAAATTAAAAGAAGTTTAAATTTTCAATTTAGGTAGGACTATAGAATAAATTTCTAGGCGGGTTGTAAACTTGAGTGAAACATTCACTCTTGCGACTTCGAGTGGCAGTATTGTCACTATCGAAGTGAAAATATTTCAGCTTTTCATTCATTTTGAATGAGATTCCACTCCAAAAAAATTGAGAGATTTACAGCTTTCTGAGAAAAAGAAAGAAAAGAAATCCAGTCGATGATGAAACATTTAACAAATGTGCTGTTTAATAAGCGCGGCAACGATATTAGCTGATAACGCTAAATGTACATTGTGTCGAACACGACCGAACACGCTGATCGTCGCGATACACGCGTTTCATATTCCCACCTCGACAGCGACCATCAGCGTGATGCGCGTAATCGTAAAATTCTAATCAGCAGAGCGAAGCTGCAATTCGTCTCGCACGATATAATGGCCGCACGTCAATATTCGATTTATTTATCTCCGACAGTGCCCCCGAAGTGCTCGCTTCGAGCGTTCGGTAGATGCACCAGCTCCGATGAATAGAAAATCAACAAAAGCTCCCCTGAGTAACGAGATCTCTCTTCGGTCGCGAGATGATTACGACACGGGATCTGTATGTTTGTTTTGCCGATATAATAAATACGATAGCGCCGAATATAAGTAGCACGCGGATTCCTACGCGTCGGGAATCGTAGCCGAATAAACGAGCAATCGAGCCGTCATCGGTATTGGTTATCGCCGCAGAGTTTCTCCCTGGTCGATCTGATCGTACAAGGGTCCACCTGTAATCGACTTGGCGAGACACCGACGGATTTATCGCAGCGATTTTGACAACGATCTGCTGCCGGTGATCGCGGCGCGAGTCGCGCGCGACATAAGTCGTGCATCGACTGGTCAGCTCGTACGTGTCAGATTGTCGCGTATAAATATTCATGGCGCATCGCCTGGAGATAAAAATCACGGGTTCTTCTCTTTCCCTTTCTCTCTTTTTCCCGCCTGACCACAAAGAGATTTTGTTCAGCCGATCGATAATTTCGAGTTGCCTACTTGGGTGCCCCGTTCTGCTCGCCGGGCACTACCTCTCTTCTCGCGCGAAGAGAGAGAGAGAGCCTTTCCTTGTGCCCACTTAATTACTTCTCGATGGAGCCGATTGACTCTTATTCCATCGGCGGTTCGCCATCGGGTGGCATAGTGCGTCCAATCAATGGATTGGACACGGCGGACTACTATTAATGAACAAACAGATGGAACGACGGCAGATAACCACGTTTTAATTAACTTTTTACCGACGCACCGTGGCTCCGGCCACGCGGGATTAATATCAAACACCGGCGAGTTTATTTTCCTTGCGCGCCGCCTCTCGCGCCGCTTGACTTACGTTTGTCGGTGCACACGCGTCCCGTGGACATTCAAATGCACCTGCATACTCAAGATATTCATGAAGAGATGCATCACGGCAATCTGCTCGGCGGATTCTTTCGCTGTGTTCTTGCGAGAGGTATAATTGTCGGACGAACGATATGGACGGCGTGAAGATTCAATTCACACTCTGAATTTCTTCCAGTTCTAAATCCAATTCGAAAGGTAGTCTCTAAATTTCTTAGGATAGAAGATCACTCAAAACGAGTGGAAGGTGACAGTGTTTTCATTCAAAGCGATGAAAATACTGCCACACGAAAAATCGCGAGAGTGAATGTCTCATTCAAGCTTAGAATGAATTCTAACTCCGCATAAGTGATTAATTTTTCAAATCTCTTGGTAAGCTAACTGTTAAATCATATGTTTGTTTTGATTGAAAAAATCAATATGAATGATCAATCGATTAGAGTGAATATATTCCTATGACAGTGTATGTACATAATTTAATATATTTCATCTTCTAATTCCTAATTCACTTTAATCAATCGAGATATTCACTTTTGTGATTTCGAGTGGCAGTATTTTCACTGTCGTTTTGAGAGAGTTTTCACTTGCTCTTAGTGAAAGTTTACCTCAAAAGAATTGAAAGAACAAGTTTTAGAACTACTTTGCAAAAATCACCGATATTAAATATTAAATAGCACCATTTGAAATATAAAAGGTAAAGAGACACTTGTAAAGACTCGCGCGATTCTCAAAAATGTATTTCTGCGATTGTCGTGCGTTGTCGTGCTTTCGCGCTCGCACAAATTCCTCTTCCGCCAGATGGCCGTGCGGGGTTTTTTTGTTACGGAGGGCCGGTCGTTCTAAATATTTCGCGGCGATTACATCGGGTAACCAATCAGTAACCGTAAAACTGTCTCGCGGCATTTCAATGCCAATTTTTCGGTGGCTTGAGCGCTCGCTAAAGATAATCATCGGGTTGTGCACAGTAGGTAACCGCTCGCTCGCGCAACGAAAGTGTAGCAGCCAGGGTCTCAATCTAGGCCAATTTAACATTTCAGGCGCTCTTTTCCTATACTGGCTGCTGCTTATTTGCCGTAGGCTGATTATACGTCTCTGTTGATTGGTGTTTCGCCACGGTGAAGTGCTATCGCGAATTTTTATTAGTCCACCAGCGTGAACAATGGAACCGTCGATTGCGCCTAACCTCACGATCGGTTCCGCGATTTTCGACGATCTTTATCGAAATTTTTGAGACAGTCCGATTAAGAGGCAGCCGGTGTTGCGGGATGTGGGGGCGGGCGAGGGAGCCAGCTTTTAATTTGTCCGAAGATGTTCTTCGAAGCGGTAACGACCGGGCGCGGGCGCGCCGACGAACGGGTCAATTAGCGCAGCAACGAAAGCCTCCGTGGAATTCATAAGCGCGAGGGGCGAAGGACGGAATTCGTCGTGCGGCTCTTACGAAATTATACCCTTCCCTTTCAGCTGGCCTTCTCCCTCACCGGCCTCACAATTCAAATCCTCGGTCACCACTCGTAATTAGTGCACGCCTCTTTCCGTGCGCACACGGGCTGTCCCGTGAGCAGCGCGAGCAACGTCACGGTGTGATTCCTGGGGGCGACAATGACTAGTCGAAATTCGCCAATTCGCCGCGACTCCGAGTCGCGCATTATGCACGCGCGAGGTAAATTGTATGCAAATACTACGTTCGATCGAACGACCGATACTTAACGAGTGGAAGCTATTAATTATCTCTCGCGTTATTGCCGACGCGCCTCCGCGGACATCCTGGCTTACATTGTGACGCGTTTCTCGAATGTGATGTGTGTGTGTGTGTGTGTGTGTGTTCTCGAATATGAACGCGTATGTGAAGCGCATCACACACGCGCACATAAGCGCGCGCTCGCAATGTTGTCCGTGAAACGCAGCCGTGGCGGAGTCTCGGCGTCAGTATGAGGGTGCATAATAACTTATTCCGGGCCTTATTATTACGGACGACTGCGGTGGGCTCTGGCCCAGTAGCAGTCAAGTGCGCGTGGGTACTCACTGTGGCGGAGACGTCCGTTATTACGTCGTCACCGGTCCTCTCTGCTCGCCAATGAGCGGCGGAATGACGATGCGCGTTGACAAAACCTTTCCTCATTGATCGTCGTGGCCTACGAACTCGGTTATTTGCGAGCGTCTCGTGGGAGACCTCGCTTAGTCCACGCTCCTCTATCTTTTTTTTTCAAAAGAGGACTCTATTAAGTTTAAATGAGGGAACGAAATCCGACGATTGTTATCGCGTGGTAGCGCGTCGTTATTTTTGATTTCTCAGCGGTATTCTTATATTTTCTTTTTTATTATTATATTATTTATTAAATTTATTATTATTAATTTTTTATTGATATTATTATTAATAATAGTACTATTAATAGTTAATTCAATAGTATTAATAGGTGAATAGATGATTTTTTTTAATTATTATCAATAGTATATTATCAAAATACTATTGTCATTTTTATTATTTACATTATTTATATAATACAAAATAATTATACAAGAACTTGTGCATCAGTTTTTACGCAATTTTACAAGTCGGTAGAGGAAATTGCATTTGAGCGAGCGTGATGTAATAGACAGCGCATTGTTCTTCTATTCCAAGGATCGGGTTCGATTCCCGACAGAATGAAAAATTTTCATGCGGTCATCTCTCTCAGAAGGCAACAACACACTATTAAATGTATCTTTGTCAAAATATCTTTGTCAAAGAAACAGTTCTCTGTTTGAAATCAGTGTTATAAACTGTAGCTCTCATATACACCTGTATATAACTAACGCGCGCACCACAGATATGCGAGAGAGAGAGGTTATCACGCCTGGATCCCAGATAAATAAGACTTAGGAAATATTATCGCAAAGTGGGGGTGGACGCGATTACGTCTTGAGGTAGCTTGGTGCAGAACTATTTATACGAATTCGTCATAGGAAATATTCGGGAAGGGTAACGCATCAGGAGGCTGCCCATCACGACGGCCCGAAAGCGGCTTTCATCCTGAAGAGAGAGAGAGTGACGATCTTCAGTTATTATTGGCGCCAAAAGGCGCCCACGCACGTGCGTAAGTGCAAGCCGCACGCGATGTTTGGCAGCCAAGCCTAATTCGCTTTTCCTCGTGACGGTCGTAAGCGTGCCCGCGAACGTGCGATTTGGCGGGCATCCAAGACGAATAAGTTATGACGCGGTCGCGAAAATCGCGAAAATGTTCTCAGATCACGTCACTCTCAGTAATCATAATGTCAAACGCACACATCTCGCGCCTGGTATCCGCTGATCTCGTTGTGAGCGGGAATGCGGTAGAAATATTCCTGTATCTTCTTTTTTCTTTATTTTTCATCAGAAGGACTACATGTTTACCAGCAAAGAATTTATTTGGAAAGTTTTCTGGTGTTACGAATCAACGCGCACGAACGCATAAATTATAACGTTTAATCATCTCGGTACCGTAATTTGATTTTTAACCAACTTTAAGAAACAAGATTCTCAGTTTGTCCTATATATATGTTTGCTCCTATATTCCTTCCCATGATTCGAGAACCGTTAGAGATATTGAGATCAAACATTTTGTAACTTGATTAACATTATCTACATGGTTCTTAGATTAGTGTCATTACTCGGATTTGTTCAGGTGACCCAATAGTTGCAGGTAATTCCACATGACTTTTTTCCAAAACAAATCCATAAAAAGAACATCTAAAGATATGACACAAAACTTTTATTCCGAACTGACTTTAAGAATAAACTTTTAGTAAACAATTAAAAAATATGGGACAAAAAACTTAAAAGAAGATGAACTGCCTTCAGAAATCTGAAAAGTCTTAAAAAGTACAAACATGATTTTGAATTAATATCCCCTATAAATATCCCTATAATTCCATATATATATATATATATATATATATATATATATATATATATATATATATATATATATATAT
>NW_022639458.1:1111350-1112639 GCF_010583005.1 Odontomachus brunneus
ATATATCTCTATATATATATATATATATATATATATATATATATATATATATATATATATATATATATATATATATATATATATTCTAATTATATTATCATCGTTGAACTAGTCTTCCATAAAAACGACGTAAGTAAATACACAAAAATAAACGAATGTATAAATCGCGAAACCATGCGCGATACGCTTCCGCGCTTTCCTGCGATAACGACCAAGCTCGTCTCGCAACCTCCACCAACACTTCTATCTTCCGCCGGTGGCTTGCCACGCTCTCCTCGCACACGTGGGCACAAGCGGTCGACTCGTGTGCCCTCGTGTGCGTGTCCCGTGCGCGCGCGCGTGAGAACGCTCGGTACCTCGAGTATGCGAGCGGACGTCGGGGACGAGAGAGAGAGAGAGAGAGAGAGAGAGAGAGAGAGAGAGACAGACAGAGAGTGAGAAAGAGCCGCGCGGCGAGTAGAGGGGAAAGAGCCGTCGGAAGAGAGGAGGAGGGAGCGTGTGCTTGCCGGAGGTAGCGGTGAACGTAGTGGAGGTGGTGGTGGCAGCGGAGGATGCGGAGGTGGAGGAAGGAGCTAGCCCTCTTGGGAGCGACTCGTGAGAGCGTCGAGAGAGAGAAAGAGAGAGAGAGAGAAAAAGAGATAGGAGTCGAGAACCGCTTAGTCCCACGCGACGGCTCGTGGCTCCTCGTGGCCGACGCGCGTCGCGTCGCCCTCTTCGTCCGGACGCGAGGAGGCGGCAGCGGTGGGAGACGAGAGTGGGATATCCCGGCGTAAGGTCGCCGCGAACGTCCGCGCGACCGCTCGCTCGCTCGTGCGCCGCGCCGCGCTGCATCACGACGCGACGCGACGCGACCTCGTCGAGTATTTAAATGGAAACGTAAGGTAAACGTGCCAATTAAGGCCGTATTTAGCGTGCGCTCGGTAGGAGCGAGCGCGGAGGGAAAATCGGTAGAAATATAATTTACTTTAGGGTTACTGGCGGACACAGGCGGGTAATCTGGTACCGATAAGGGTACCGGGTTTTATCGTAAGTCAGGAAAGTGGGAGACGGACGAGGGAGAGGAGAGAGAAATAGCTATATGTCTTTGCACCACGAGGTGCGTAATTAAAAATACATTTGATACTATGTTAGAAGATATTTCTCGCTTGCTCTTCTTTTCTCTCTTTCCTCCCATTACTTTGTTTAATACAGGGAGAAATTTCTATTAACACGACATAAAATAATTTGTCCACGAGAGAGAGAGAGAGAGAGAGAGAGAGAGAGAGAGAGAGAGAGAGAGAGAGAGAGAG
>NW_022639458.1:1112858-1159019 GCF_010583005.1 Odontomachus brunneus
AGAGAGAGAGAGAGAGAGAGAGAGAGAGAGAGAGAGAGAGAGAGAGAGAGAGAGTGTGAAAGAGAGGGGGGGAGAGAAAAAGAGAGAGCGGTTTCTTCAGCCGCAAGGGAAAGAGAGCTTGACCCTAAAAGGTTCGTTGAGATCTCGCGATACGATTAGTAATACTGTGACTTCGGCGATGTTATTAACAAGTTAACGTTGTTCCGAGGATAGACGCCATCCATGCAAAGGAAAAAAATTAAGAGGATTTTACGCGATTTCGAAGTGTTTGGTTCGCATGCACGCGACCGAAGTCGCAAATCATCTGTTGAAAATGATTTTCGTCAGGCGCGGTGACGCGTCAAGTGTCGATTCAGCTGAATCAATATATGTAGGGGAATACACATTTTCAATTCTGATTCGCGGCCGCGACGGTCGCGTGGGCACGTATATGCGCGAGAAATATTCGCGCGAGGAGTCTTGAATTGGAGAACCAACGCGATCAGTGACACGAAGAACATCAGCTAACCGCTCGCATGACTTATCATCGATTTCGATAAGCGATATCACTCGTCCAGCATGTTGCAGAGACGCTCCAGTGTACCTGTCGATCGTTCATCTCCCCTTCTCTCGCGACGCATAAAGCGAAAAATTGCGTACTCAGCTAGGAAAAAAATCTATGATAAAGATCTCTTATCTATCGCGAAGTGAACTATATTTAGATGTTATCTAGTATATTCGCGGAAGTAACTTTTACGATGGGTTTATAATGTACAATAAATTTTCAGTTATCTATAGTTATTTGGAGGTTTGATTTCGTTTTATTATAACTTTTCCGAAACAATTGTTTGCTTTTAATATTTTGAGAAAATTGTATTCTGAGAGATTTAACTTCTTCGAGAAATCATTCCACCTTTCGAAGTACAAGATAGGACAATGCATGTCCGTCACTGTTCGAGAGATCGCTCGTGCGAAAAATCACGATGCTGTCTCCCGCGCGTCTCTACGTTCGCAAAATGACTTTTCTCGCGGTTCTTCCAGCGCGCCGCGCATAAATATTCTCTATGTATCACGGCGAGTTTCATCGAACTGCAAATATTTTCATTGGCGCAGTCACAGTCTCCCGATCGCGAAGGAGCATTCTCGCGAGACCGCGGTCTCGCGAAAATACCGCATCGGTGCGAGCCAATCACGCGCAAATATTATCCCCGAGCGAATAAAGAGGCTCGCTCGTCCGGCGCCCACTTCGCGGACCGGCCCGCACACAATGGCTAAACTAATATTGAAATATTGCCGGACGATTGGGCGCAGTGCGCATTTTTCAACGTCGGAGCGGAGGCGCGCCCGCTAACAAATACAGTTGATATACGGGCGCGGGCCCGCATTCAAATGCCGACTGTTAATACGAAATCATTTATTTACACGAGCGCACCCGATCGTCACATAGTCGCGTAGCCTGGACTGCTTCAGTCGGGCCGCCACCGATAAACGAGCCTCTATCGCAATCGAGCCGTCCCATAGATTGGATCGCGACGTTGCGCTCAATGAGTTTATACCTTTTGAGGCCGCGTAATGCGATCACGCGGATAAATCGTGCGGCAGGCAGCTGCGCCTCTACCTGGTTGTACAATATTCTTGTCGTAATCTTTTTTTTCGGGATTAACTCCGTACACTGTATCGCGATTATCGTCCAACTGTGATGTATCAACGTAATTTTGGGAGTTGATTCGTCGGAAACGAACGATAAACGATATTAGAGTACAATTATTAGCATCTCCCATAGTCATTAGCAATCTAGGAAAACTTGATTTCTCATGTAATTAGCGTCGCAGTTCTAAGCTTCTTGCCTGAATTTTATATAATCTCAAAAAAGTCCTTCATAACTAAGTCTGCCATAGAAGTTTTTCTTTAGATTTACAATTTAATTTTGAAAATTGTCGATTTTCAACATTTCTCGATGTTCGACAATTTAGATTTTCATCTTATCCTTATTCTTACCAGGCAACAAAAAATGCACTTACACTGATGAAACGTTTTTTTCGCGTAAAACTGAACAAATGTCGCTGATCGCAAAGAAGCCTTTTCGAAGAAGCCGATGACTAAGGAGTATGCTGATTATTAAGCTGTAGTTAATTAAAATATTTCAACGTTAAGTCACGACGAACGCGCGCCTGTCTGCGTTTGATAAGGTTTCGCGTTATTAACGATATTGTGGGGGCGATGAATTTATGGTCTCCCGGAATAATAGCGTGAAGGTAGCGCGAACTCCGTCACCGGAGTCTCGTCCGCAAAAAGGGCGAGCGAATTTCCAATGTCGAGATATCCCATATATGTAGCACGTAATTGGTCATACTTTTAGATTCTGACGTCTGGGCGGGAATGTGTCTTGTTCGCGCACACCGTTCAACCGACCGACCGACCGACCGACCAACCGACCGGATCCGCCTTCATTTGTTCATCGCAACACAAACGGATTCTTTTTAAACCGTGCGGCGCGCTTTTTGTACACGAGCCCGCGAACTCGCCCTGACCAAAATCGTATTCAAATCGAGATTAATCCGACGCGAAGTCGCTTCGCTCCATGCAACTGCATCCAGTTCACCGACGCGAAGTATGTTTTATCATCTTCGTGGGCCACCATGTGGTCCTGTCAATTGGAAGAACCGGATGAACGGGAAAACTGGTTACTTTTTTTTGCGTGGAACGAAAGAAGAGATCTTTTTCTTCACAAGATCATTTTTGCCACCTAATATTTTCTCAAAAGATAAGAAACAGATAGTAAAAAGAGATTCAGCACAGTTTACATAGTTATCATGATTCTTTTAGGAACATCTCTTTAGTGAAGCATTTGGTTTTATTTTCGTAATGATATAAATACAAACATTTAAAGAGGACAAAAACATTTACCAAATTCAAAAAATGTATTTATACAAAGAATAACATTAATGAATATTTACATGAGGAAATTTCTCAATTACACTTGTTATTTGGTTATATTTTCCAATTATTATTATTTAATATCATACATTTTGATAGTTCTAAAATAAAATAGATGATAAAAAATAATTTTAATAAATACTTTTAATTATTTCATACTAGAAAGCGGAATTGTGGACTACTGTGTGTAAGCGAGGTTCCGGTATTTTTTAACGTTTCTCTCTTGAAACGCACGCTCGCGAAAGCGAGGCGGTGACGGCGACTACCGTAAGATTCCGCTCACGCGTGTCGTACCCGACTGCGATTTATACATTTCGCGTTTATTTTTTCTCCAGCGACGCACAATGTGGTCGCGCTTGTCTGGAACGCCATTTGTGGGAGAACCGTGCAATTATCCGCGCCGGTAAATCCGAACGACAGTTCGTGTATCTCGAGTTTGGTACCGCAGGAGTTCTCTTCTTCTTTCTTTCACTCCTTCATTCGACTGCATTCTCTCCTTTCTCTGCGCTCTTCGACTTAACTGTCTCGCTTTCTTTCGCTATTCCACTCTCTCTCGCGCGGTTTCTCGCGTTCGCTTCACTTAAGGCACTTGATGTCTTAATTGGCTGGCGCGTTTATCTTGAAGCGAAACGTTGCGCTACCGGGTCTTAGCTTGCCTTATAGGTCAATCTTCCCAATCTTCGGGAGCGCTTTCGGTAAACTAGAAAACGAAATGCAAAGAAAGATCTTGATCGATGAAATACGTAAGTTTTGCTAGAGAAAGAAGAGACTGCATCCTCGTTTCTTTCCAAAATTTTTTCCGTGAAAGTACCCGAAACGGCCATCCTGATTCCGTGAATATTCTGATGATCAGGGATCTAAGTAAGGGTGATATTTTTGTGGGCCTTAAACTTGCTAGCATGCAGTTTCAGACTAGAAACGACTCTGTGAAAGGCTTAAACAGGGCTTCAATCGCTACTCTGCTATCGCAGCAAATATGCTCGGTCTTTTACGCCGCTGCAATTAATACTGCGAGTTATTGCCAGTACTACTTATTAAATGCCGGGACTAATAGTTTCGCGTCACGAGAGAGGTTTGTCCGGTTGTTTGTCCGGTTTCAATGTAACTGAGACTGGCGCTGCGTTATTCGGAGGCGTCACCGGTTGAATCTTGTTCAATTATTTAATTTAATCGTCCCTAAGGGCCATCACACACAAAATTACATAGACGCATATGCATAGCATAAGATCATATGGACCAATGAGCATTGAATATTAAGTCGCCATATTGATGATTGATACTTAATATTCGATGCTCATTGGTCCATACTATCTTATGCTATGCATATGCGTCTATGTAATTTTGTGTGTGATGGCCTTAATGGATATCTTCCCAGGGTTGATAGACCAGATTTGCCAAGAAAGAAATTCCATAATATTATCTATCAATGCGAAGGTAATGTGGGAAACCGACGCGATCGGTTGTAGTTTCATAATACGCGGGACCATCATAACCGCGTAAATCAGCTCTTGTCGAAAACAATAGACGCATCACCTGACATAAGCATGGAATTCAATGAAAAAAAGGAAAGAAAAGCACACACACGTACACGGGTACCCGCAGCTCATTTCGTTCGAGACAGTCGACGACGCCCAGTCTGGGTCGAGCTATTTCAGACGAGCTTCTCTCGACATTCATCGGCCGCCACAACCACGCGTCGGACTTCTCGTGTGCGAATAGATAGACAGGTAGACAGACGGGAAACGAGACGAACAAAATTCAGTGCATATACAACTTGTAATTACTTACCGCTACGTAACCGAACATACAACAATTCCAACTCGTCCTCGCCGCTTGTATTTTACATTTCTCTTAGATGCTACCGAGACAATGGATATTCTAGATATAGAAGAAAAGGAAATGCAAACTACTAATTATTTCATATACGGTGCTCTATAATTACGCGCTATTTCCGACATTTCATGTTGGATAAGTTCAACGAGTCCGTTCGCGCGAGAAGCCCTCGGAAGCGATCGACGGGCAGCGCGCTCGCGAAAAGACGAGGGGATGAGAGTGGGTCGTTGGAGAGCGAACGTGGGACGCGCGTTGCACGTCGACGCTGTGTTGACTTCGCGTGGGATCGTCTCGGTGTGTGGATCGTCGCGGGGCCGGGTCGTTATTCAGACACAGGGGGGCTTCGTGTGCGTTCCACTACCACCAGCGACGACACCGTCACCGTGACGCGACTTATCGCGACGCGAGGTGTGGGAGTGTCTTCGTCTCTATCTCGCTGTCCCCTCGTCTTCCCCTTCTGATTTCTCTCCTTCACGACGCGAGATACGAGTGCATGTTACTTTCCTCTGTCCCTCTCTATCTTTCTCTCTCTTTGCAGCATGGCATCTCTTCGTGACTCCCATTCGCGCATTTTTCTGTCCTCGGCGCGACGCATCGTCTCTTATTTCGCCCGCATTGCCGCTGCCAGCTTCTTTCTCCTCTCGGGATTACACGAGAGGAGAAGCTGGTGCTCCCATCGATGTCGACGTGCCACCGCTTGCGCTTGTCGATAAATTTAGTTCGCGGATGTCGGGCAGGACCTCGCGAGGGCTGCCGGCTGCGCCGGCCGATCGGATTTTAAATCGGGATGATCTTGACGACGCATTTGAATGTATACCCATGGGCGCGCGATTATTTATTGCGCGACGAAGTTATCTGGTTCTGGAATTGATTCTGGAGGCGAGCAACGTGGGCAATAAAGTCTCGCATCCGGGGCAGAGGCCCGCCAGCCGACCGCGCAAGTTTATTTCTATCGTGATACACGCGGATCTATTCGGTATAGTCTTTTTTTCATATATAAAACATATAAACTCGTCGATAGATTGCACATAAATAAAAGAGATGTGATAGAATGAAACGATGAGTAACTGTGTGTATATGTGCGAGAAAAATTTATTTGTTGCATTTATTATTTATCTGTTTGTACTGAAATAAAATCCTTTTTAGTATATATATCGCGAAACGAGAGTAAGTTGAGACAAATTTAAAATTAAAATTAATTACGAATTACACACACAAATCAGATGCATCAAGAAGAGAAAGTAATAATAATAATCATAAACTTTAATGGAGAAATAAAGTGAGATAAAATATAATTACGAAAATTTCTTGTATTTTCAATTTTTTAGCGAGAAGGAAAACGTCCGAGAAGAATAGTTAAGAAACGTTAGGCTCATGTTTCATAAAGCGCGAGAGACGCAGAAGGAGAAGCCTACTTACAATTCGCTCGACAAATTACCATCGACTTGCGACTAAAATGGTCAGCTCGGACGAATTGTCGATCGTTAACACCTCCGTGCGAGTGAGTCCACGTTCGCCCGCGGAATTCGCTCTTACCTGGACGCAAAAGCGGACAGGAATGAGGCAAGGAAGAGAGAAGTGGGAAAAAGGAGAGAT
Source organism: Odontomachus brunneus (assembly GCF_010583005.1). Lineage (NCBI taxonomy): Eukaryota > Metazoa > Arthropoda > Insecta > Hymenoptera > Formicidae > Odontomachus > Odontomachus brunneus. The sequence goes on from NW_022639458.1 coordinate 1,119,204, forward strand.
CGGTACTCCGTGCATACCTACGTGTTATGTACGTGTTATGCACGCATATGTACGCACAGCAGCGCGTCCCGCAACGTGATTATGTGTAGGCCCGTGAAGTGTGGGTTCGGCCGCCTTTAAAGCGCGTGTCGTATTTGGCGATACATCGCACAAAACCCCTCATGTGGGTTCGCCGCGCCGGCGAATGGAGAGAATCGAACGCCGACCGAAGAGGACATTCAAGCGTTAATGAGAGATTTGCACTGAGAGATGCGCGAAGAAACTTGCACTGAGAGATAAAATGTATTGTATTTGTAATTGCATAGAGAAATAATTATAGAATCAGGAAAGCCATTTGTGCTACTTATTATAATTTTAGTGATAATAAAATTATGTGTGTGTGTGTGTGTGTACAGATATTGCTATCACAATTTTGTTGTTAGAATAAAAATAAAAATAATTAAATAAAAATAATACAAAATATGAAAATGAATATGTAATAAGAAGTAATAAAAAATATGGTTGGCCGAAATGATTGTATTTTTAGATTAGTCCAAGTTATTTTAAGATATTTCCAGATTATTTTGCGATTAATTATTTTTCTCTCGGTGCAGCATCTTCCAATGATCGGGTGTAGACATGATAATAATAATAATCAATATACTATACATAAAAAGAGAAATTCATTAGCTTTGAATATTTCGATTTTGAGCGATATACGTGGATATGTCAAATTCGTTTCCAGTTCGTTATCACGCGACAAATGGGTTATATGTGACGATCACTTCGTCCAAGAAATTCCTCCGTTCTTATCCATTGGCATTTCATTTCGACGACTCGTCGTTTCTCCCTACACCTGTTCAAACGCGGTAGCTCGTGTAGGGCTGTCGTAGGTCGTAATAGGAAAACGGTGTTTGCACGAGAGAGCCTACATTCGTTCTGTTTGAGACGAGGACGGAGTGCCGCGCGCGTCACCCACACACTACACTGTCGCTTATTAAGGCACGAACGGTTATCGCGCGAAAGATATACGACGAAAAAGGAAAGGACACGGAGTCTCCTTAAGCCTACGCGAGCGGCACGGCCCACTTCGAGAGAGGTAACGCCGAAGAAGAAACGAGATACATGAGATCGGTAGGGCGGGCGACGGTAGGCGCTAAGAATGACCAGCCTACGAGCTGTCGTCTAATTAGGTGTCGTCGGGATCCTTGTATTTCTGTCATGATTCGAGACTCGATCACAGACACAGTCGCTATTGGATTGCAGGACTTTGCTAAAATTGGCGAACGTCGCTGGTGAAATGAAACTCTGTCGCGATGATCGTGCTGTGTATAGGAAGTTTCAGAGTTCAATCCAGATTACCGTCAAAGAGACCCAATTCGACTGGAATATCTTATTATACAAAGTACGTGCAGATGAATTTCGAGCCTCACGACTCATATTCGGTAATAGAGGTACTATCCAAGTACTTGACCGCGTGGGATATAAATTATCCTCTCTACTTTAACAGTATGAATAGATAGTACTGAATAAAATTCGCAAACGTAAACAACCATAATATATTAGGAAAAAGATTAAGAAAAGTCATTGAAGTGAGTAGCACTAAAGAAGTTTATTTTTCTGTGAAATCTAGAAAAAAAGAAGTCTAGGATGTAAAGTACATCCTATGCGTCTGTTGAAGAGTTAATCAGCCAACTGTAGATATTACTTGAGATATCCATATATCAATATCACTATTAGAAAATTGTGTGTTTTACATGAAATACTCAAATATATATTTAGAATTATATATGAATTTTTCAATCACAACTAAACTATGATGTCTAGTATATCGTATGATTCAGCTGAAGGACACAGATCGACTCTAAATTCAAATCTGAGACAATCTCACGTGAGACAAGTTTCAAGTGACGACTATCAATAAAGTCCTTAGACACACTTATCATGCTTTCTGCGAATTGCATGACAAAAAATTCATACCCTTATTAATTTACAACGTTTTACAATTCCATAAATTTTACTCCTGTCAAGGTCTTGTAACCGCTTGATCTCGCTTAATAATGGTCAGTTGAGAAGATGTACATTGCGAAATCCATCCCGCGGCTCATCATCGTCTCTCCGTCTTGGTCCATGATCGAGCAGCGCATAGCTTTTGCATAGATTAGATCGCAGTCCATCTAGCCTCACGATCCGAGCCGCGTCACAGCGCACAAAGAAGCGGCAGCTGCTTGCCGATCGAGTCAATACTCGTACAGTGGCCAGTGTTGTCCTCTGACCAGTTTCGGAAGGGTGATGTCCCATCCCTTTACCGATCGGAGCCCCGAAGCCGGCCGCGCATTCCTCTCGCTTTTTATCGGCCTCACGCGGCCGCCATATCGCAAAGCGTCCGCGACCAAACGCCAATCCGAGAGATTTTGACGAGTCGCGCGAGGGTTCTCGATGCGGACTCTCGGATAAAGGCGCTTGTGCGAGCGATCGAAGGGTCCTTCGAAAAAAAGGGGGAGATATTAATAAGGTGACACTGTTCGGTGGAGCTTGCTGGCAGGAGGTGGACAGATGTCGCGGTCTCTTTTTTGACTACTATGACGTTTCGCCGGAATCAAATGCACCTTTGTGTTGACGCGACTAGGATCGTATATTCGTGCGGCTGTATTTACTGAAATATTAATAAACTTTGCTTATCGTTGCGCGTAGGGTGAAAAAAGTTCTATTGAATCTTGTATTTTGACGTTAATACGATAGTTTGATACCTTTCTTCAAGCAAAGGAGGAGATTGTTCAGTATTTCAGAGACCTTCACTGAAGGAAGATATCAAATCGTCTCTCTTATTCTCTAAATTTTTTTGGAGGAAATTGTTATTTCGAATGATTTTATCCGCTTCACTACGTCAATCATATGTATTCCTCTCACGTGTTGCGGATAATTTAGGTGACGTTGTAAGTCGGTGACTCGCCGAGTCGCTTACGAAACAACGCGCCGTTCACGCTCATTCAAAGCAGGGCGAGGACTGGTTTAGGCTCGCATCTAGATTCGCTTTTTTGAACAGTCGCCAAGCCGTGGGATGCCGACGCTCGCGGGAGGACGCACCAAATATGTCCGTTTGCGAAACCGCATTTTCATCCGTTTTTTGCGGCCGCATGAATTATCGAGGCAGCGGGAATCTCGAGGGACAGCGACCCTCCCTTCGATTGCTCCCCCTATTCCAATCGGATTCCATTATTCTTCTCGTTTCGTCTTGACGCTATGGCCCCGTATAAATTCCCGACTCGCAACAACGCGATGCGAAATGCAATTTTAATCACTTTTACAATTGATGACGTATATATAATTAATTAGTCTCATTCATCTACTGACTATTATCGATAAGAGAATTTAACGGGGGACATAGTGAAGTCGTGGAGCATAATATAGTATCGTCGAAAACGTTTTCAACAAGTGCTGTCATGTAATGAAATATTCTGTAATCATTACTGTTAGATGTCCCTTACTGCGCGCGTGCTATTTCCAGTTATAATAATACTTTTAACTAAAAATGCAAGATATTGTTTCATGTGTTAAATGCATTTGCTAAATAAGATAAACACATATAATAAAATTCTTTTCTCGTCATTTTAGTTAAGTGTCCGCACAAATATCTTGCGGAGTGAAACGAATCATCTTGCGAATATTATTAAATATTATCGGTCACGCGATCCGTTTGCGTCACAGTTTGCAAAAATAAAATATTTGTCGCCACAGTGAGGAAAGCGGGTCGTCGGCCTTTGCACTCAGCACGACGCATAACTTTTGTGTTTTGTACACGTCCGCGGGATTTAATCCGGTCGTGCTGCGATTGCGCCACGCGCGCGGTGGCCCGAAACAGATGGGTTTTGAAGAAGAAGCGGCCGTATCCCCGACCGTAGAATGTATTCCGAGTGGGTTTCCTCGTAATCTTCTGTTTGTGAACCGTGGCGTGGGACGAGAGAGGATACGAGAGGGTTACGGGGGCGGGAAGCAAGGGAGGACAGCTTCTTCTTGCGTTGCATGTTTGTCGTCGGATCCGCGGGGTGATTGACGGACGTGCCGAGACGAAGACGTGCGCTCTGTTTGGCGACATCGTCGGATCCGATGTTTATCTTCGTGTACGAACTCTTTTCTCCGTGTGGCCCCTGTCGCTTTGCGTAGCCACGTACCAGGCGTACGAGTGTATTTCGCGGCCCGGGCATACACAATATCCATCGCGCTTTGGCGTTCGCTCTCTCAGCGAGGCGAGGTTGATTTGATCCTCGACGCTCGAGACGGGACGAGAGAGTGGATCTCACAGATAAGGGAGATCGACAGCCATGGTTCTCGAGGCCATTGGATTCGCGACCGACGAGCGCCCGCCGATGCGAGTTTTAATCTTATTGCGAATGACACGTCGGAGTGCATTTCGCGAGTAGGGCAGATCGGGTCAAGTCGGCCCAAGAGACACATTAGCTATGCATTTTGTTTATCTATTTATTGTGAGAGAAACAAGGGAAAAGAATATTTAATAGAATATTAATTATTTTCAACACAAAAACTTGATTGATTGTGTCAATAATCATATATCCCTTTTTATTATTTATCTCCCTACAGTTACATATTTAATTATTTATTTAATTCGTCTTTTTTACGTTAACACTTCTAATAATAATGTTTATTTTATTGGAAGCGCCTGCGTTGCGCAGATGCGAAGACCTGGTCTAAACCACCTGATGTCGATGCCGCGACTTTAAATGGCTGTAACTCGTTAAGTCGACGTAACGACATGAAATAAAAAGCAATCTCTTTGATACGCGTATGCCGTTTGAAAGAGTCGAATGTCGCGATCAATTAAAGCACGGTATGCAACATGCGCCACATGCCGCTACTGATAACTAGCCCCACACAGTGAGTTGTACCGTTAGAAAGACATTCAAAAAACAGAAAGACTCAATATCCTCTTGCACGCAATATACTTCCACTTTCGCGTATTCATCAAACGTCGCGCAGGTCCTAAATACTGTATTTATAGATAATAGTCCGTTGGCAGGATCGCGCCGCGCGTGATGTGCGTAGACGGAGCGTTCTCGAGCGTGAACGCACGTTTTCGCAGTGTGACGAATGCCCCGCTCGCGTCGTAATTGCACGCGTGCGTACGCGCACGTGTACGTAAAGGCGAAATGTTTGGGCGGTGCTTTCTCGGGCTTAATCATCCCGGAGCGAGCGCAACGCGAGGGCCGTGCTTTTCACGCGCCGTGTGGCGGGCGGCCCGCCGCAGCGACGTGCAATTACAAATTTCTCATCTCGACGATCTTTCTCGCTGAGATGTCTATATCACACGCGGCTCGTCTATAATTTGAAGCGGCTACGCTCGCGCTCGCGTTCGCGCCTAACGACGAGGCGGACTTGCGCCGAAGAGCGGCAATCTTTCACCGCAGAATGGCCGCATTGCAAGCTCACGAAATCGCGAGGCACTTTGTCTGATTATTGCCGGCAGTATCTCGTCCGAGAGACACTCGTGACGTAATTGCGCATAAAGTGTTGACGATCTCCGTGCGCAACGCGTAAGGTGCGAACGTGAGAACCCTAATTTAGTTGTCGCAACGCTCGCTCTTGGTCACGCGCGATCTGTTATTTTTTCCTTTTTATTTTTTACACCAGCGCTGTCGGTGCTGTGTCGAAGCAGCGAGATTTTATCGCGGCCCCATGTCGTTACTTCGCGCGCGCGCGCGTTCTACGAAGAACAAGAATGAAGACGATTAAGTGCGACACAAAAGTCGAGATGAGAAGTTTCATGCGGCCGGCCACGTTAAGATGTGCGGTTTATGAAGACGTCTCGACGCGCGTTCACCCTCGCCGATTTTCATTGCGTCTCTCTTTCTTTCTCTCTTCCTTTTACGTTACCGTTACAAGTACCTGGACTCGTCGCAGGTCCACAAAGGACATATATGACAAAGAAGCCCGCGAGGAAATTAACCGTGTCGAGGATTCGAATTTACGCGGCGTCGCGAGATCTTAATTAAGCGGCGGTGATGTTTTTTATAAAGGAGTACAATCGAATTCGACGGACGATAAGAGTAATGCTTATTGATCCAGGTGCAAATTACCTCCCGCGGCTCGAACGAGCCCTTTCGCTTGCGCGCGTTCCGCGCGACGTCTTTTACGATCTGTTAAGTAGCTCCGGAGTTGTTTGTCCGTCGTGTGACGGAGCGAGAGTGTTCTACGACGCGACGGAGAACAACGATTACGATGCCCCGGAGGTTTGATTTACTCGCGAGGTGGCTGGAAAATGAACGCCGTCCATTGTGCAGATTCTCAGAACGACGTGGCGCGCTCTCACCTTTGTTTTGCGGGAGACGCGTCCGATAATTCGCCGTCGGCGACGGCATGCTGTGCAATTTTCGTCCAGACGAGACTGTCGCCCCGGCGCGACGTTAGATCGACGTAATCGTCGTGACATCACGTTAATCCGACGCGCCGTCGGACCTACATGTGAGATTAGGGGAGACCAAGGTAGATTTCCATATTTTCAGAATTTCGGTATTAGAATTTTATAGATAATTTTACCTCCTTCATATAAACGAATATATCGTATATATATTTTATATTTCGAATATATATTTTATCCCCTTCGTATAACGAATAATCACATAAGTGATTAATTTTAATTATTTTGTTCATAACAATTACTTTTATTATGCAATATCATATTATATAGCTTAAAATTTTATTGCAACTAAAAATACATCAAACATGATAAATGGTCACTCATTAACACGTCATTAATATATCATTCATATGTAATTTGTTGTCATCAATGTGTTATCATGTTTGCTGAAAACACTAAAGTTTATTCGTTCGTAATTAAATCGAGAACATTAAAATGAAATTTCGGAATATTTGTTCGATTATTTTTTAATTGTGATGTTTTTATGATTTTAATGCAACTTACAGGGAGCAGTATCTATGTATTCTAAAAGAAATGTTTTACGATTTTTTTTCCACTGTTTCACAACGAATGAAATACCTAAACGAAACGTATGGCTAACCCGATACGGTCTTCCCTAAGGTCGCACTAAGCTTTTCGTCGGCTTCCAGATGCATCTGCAGACCTCCCATAATTTCAGACCAGGCCATCGCACGGACTTCCGGGATATTTCAGAGAACGCAGAGGCGCAAGAAAATGTAATTATCGCAAGCGCGATCGTTGGTACGTCGAAACGCGCCGTTGATTATTCTTCTTTATTTTTCGCTGGTATATTTAAACACGGATGCGCAGCCTCGACGGTGATCCAAGGAAATGCACTGGAACCGAAGTATAATTGTGCTGATTGCCGTCGAGAGCGCAGATGCGAATCGCCCGCGGCATGATAATCCTGCTGCCCGCAACATCCTGTAATAATACTGCGCGCGAGCCCGCCCGACGTGCCATCTACGATTGGTGGCTGCAATTAAATGTTAAATTGGGAATTCCCGCGAGGATACGATCATCCGTATGCCGAATTTCCCGGAATTATTCATTAAACGTTTTCGGCGCCGGTTGGTCAGAACTCTGACTCAAACTGACTAGATTTTTCTTTTATAGAAGTCACTCATTCTAATGGAATGTTGTACTTAAGCTATCTATTCTTTTTTTTGTGATTTTATAAGGAATTTAAATACGATGGTAATGAGCACGGTGATTTAGATACTACGATAACTTATTTATTTATTTAACGGTAAAATCCCTCTTTTTTCATACTAAAGAAAGATAAAATTATATAAAAATATGTTAGTATATATTTTCAAATGAGAGAGAGAGAGAGAGAGAGAGAGAGAGAACGCAGATTTCAACTACATCAAATAGACAAAATATTGACAGAGCTAATAAATAAAGCAGGGTTTACAGATACAGATAATCCGGATTATATACAGTCGAAGAAGTATGATTACCAGTTGCAAGAACAATTCGAATACAAGCAAGTAAAATGAAATATATATTCATTCGCACCACACACATATATGCATAAACATACATATTTAAACATTACATATCATCATATAAACCTAGCAGATCGTTTAAAGGATGCAACAGATTCCGAAAAATAATTCCAAGAGCGCGGCATGAAAAGCTGATAATAGAGCTAATGTCATTTCGATCGTCGTAATGTTCGGTATACAGAAAAATTCTTATGTTTTCTACATGCGCGCGCGCGCGAGAGGTGCGTCACTGCGTGTACATGTGTACATATATGCACGTATGGCGCACGACGCCCGCACAGGCGTATGTATCAGCGCGCGCGCACGTGTCGCGGTTTTCTAACGCGGCATTACGCGCTCGGCAGCAAACAACGAAATAAGAGCATCAGATAGTGAGACGCGCCGCGCGGTTCGCTCTCGCACACTTCATAAATAACTCCGGCTTCTCGACCCACACACTTATCTCGGACCGCCGCTCGCGCGAGGTGGAACGATAATCTTAATAATCATAACCGCCGCCGCGTCGACGATGTCGTCCGCGCGTTCACCGCGCCGATCCTTCACCTCCACTCGTCATCAGATACACACATGTACATTCTCTCTCCTCTCTCTTTGCAACTCTTTCTATCGTTGCTTGTCCTTCTCTATGGCTCGCACGCGCCTCACCGCCTTACGTTATTAACCTAAATTGCCATGCTCGTGAATGGAATCACGCCCTTATCGAGTCACACAGAGCACCGCCACGTCCACGTGTGCGCGAGGCGAGCCGAGTCGTCGTGTGTGAGGCGAGGTGCAATGCGTCGAGTGGCCGCCCGCCACGTAACGATCGCCTCGACGCTGTCTTCGCGGCACACGAGGGAGAGGTAATTATCTCGACGTGTTCGTTTCTGGTAATATGGTGGTCTTGGCAATAATAGAGTGATTAATGTGGACGGATGGCACGCGGATGAGAAAGCGAAATTTATTCGATAAATTGATCCGAGTAATTCTCTCGTCCGCGACGGAAGATAGTGCTATCAGCTATCATTATCCAGGTATTTCTACAGCGTGATAATTCATGATATACCCGTTGCATTATCGCGCACTATCATGTACAAATTTTCTTTTATTAATAATTAAAAATCTACGTAGACATTTGCAAAATGGTAGAGGAATTTTTTGTTCAATTTAATCTAATATACAAGCATACGACGTCACAGCCTGCATAGCTCAACTACCATATCGCGCGTGACTATACATACATTTAGCGTACATTTTCTTTAATTAATAACTCAAAATTTTATGTAATTGTTTGCGAAATGGTAGGGAAATTTTGTATTCAGTTTGATGAGTTCTACATAACGGGTGCATCATGAATTGTCAGGCACCCTCATAGACATATCGATCTCAACTTTGTCTTAAATTATCATTTTTTACTTAGACAATGAAATAAATATATAGAAACATAATTTTGTTTGATAAATAGTAAGTTTATAAATGATCCCTTTGATGCGCATTGAAAGTACGATAAGTACGATAAGTACGAAAGTACAGAACTTAGTCGTTTTATGCATATCGATGACTTGAAGAATAAATCAAAAGAAATAACAATAAGAACAAATAACTAGAAATATCCGATTACGATATCTGAGTACTTTGAGAAATATCTAAATAATAATAAATTTGTGAAATATCCTGGTTCCTGTGATTTTATTTCCAGGTAGTGTCCTAAGATATCCAAATATTCGGAATTGACACCATTAGTAAAATGTTGAAATCGTTTAACTCGAGTCTTTTCCTCTGTTTGAAATGTATCTTTAATTTTCTTTTTCCTCCTTTTTTCGTTCCCTTTTTTTTTATACAAACTGGCTGTTCGATGGAATCGGCGATATCAGTGATTACACTCGTGACAAAGGTAGATAAGTCCTTGAAATGTGCCTTAGGCTATTATTCGAGACTATGCAAATGTCAGATTACACGTGATGGGCAAGGTTCTATGGACGATAGTGTCGCGTCGGTAAGCTCGCGATAACAATGGTCGAGCGTGACTAGCGTAGATCGCGCCACGATTCGACTACGTTCAATACCGCCGATACTAGATTACAAGAGGACAACGAATGTACGTCTTGTGCACGTTGTCGCAGATCGTCGTCATTCAAATACTCGTGTACGACAGTGTGCTCGAGCTGCAGCTCGAAATCAATCGATCGAACAATCCTATAATATAAGCCGATAAGCTTGACAACATCACTTAATATGAGAATGACGTGCTTCACTAGTAGAAATTCTTCTATTCATACCGCACGTGGAAAAGCTTCCCGGCGTTTGCACGGGAGCAACGACAAAGACAGACGAAGATTCTTGGATTACGCTTCGCGCATTTATAGGTCAAGACCGCTGACGTATCCACAATCTTACGCGGCGTCGTCGTTCCAACGTGCGTAAACAACGTCTGGTTTACCAAGTCCTGGAAGTTCGAGTCGAAGTAGTCGTTGATTATTCAGCGTCTAGCCGTGTCGTATAAATGTTCTCGAAATACAAGACCATTTATGAGGAAACGACAATGCGCTGACGCGGACTAGACGCACGTCAGTCGGCACCGTTATTATAGAATTTTCTCCAGCGTCAAGTTTTTGTCGCGTCCCTGAGAAATTTTCGGTGAACCAAAGATTGCGCACTAACTCTCAAGCGGAAATGAAGCGCCGAAGATATTTCGATTGGTCAAAAAACGGTTGTTACGGCGTGATTTACCGTCACGCGATTCTAGCGCGACGTAGAAGAAACCGTGATGGTCGTGCCGCGCGTTCTCTGCCACGTGGGACGCTCGAAAATGCCGCAGTTCTTTTTCCCTTGCCGCGAAAGGGTCTCATTATACAAGGCTATGCTTTCGCAACGCCGCCTCGCAGGACATAGCATCTAGACACTGTGGAAAAAGTTCGGGACCGTCGAACGTGAGACCGCAGGCAAACGACCGTATGATGTTGCCTTTCGTCGCTCTATAGCTAGCTTTCAGCTATATATTTTAATTGACTTAACGTCTGCCTGGATGTCTCCAAGGAAGGTCGGAGAAAGTACCGTATGTGTAAACTATCCGTTGCGATTTTTGTTGCGATACACAAATTCCTTTCTATATATATTTCTTTATTATTTTTTTTTATAAAATATAATTATATAAGTCCTTATAGAAAATAATTATAACATTATAATTATATTTTATTTTATATTTGTTTCTTGCAAAGCTAGATTGTTACTATAGAAATGGTAAATTTAAGAATTTATCGAATATTAATCGAATATGCGATATAAAAAACATACAAGTTGTAATTTTACATATTTAATATTTTCTCCGGGTAGTTTCGCTTTAACTGTCGTTGTATAGTTTGGCGACGTCGCGTATATACACACTGAAAATGCTCGATTGATGTGTGGCATTTCTGCTGATTTCGCTGGATACAACCTTGTCCAAGACCGAGGCGATGGTCGAAAGTCTGGCATCGTACTACACGTAAAGTTTGCGTAAAGTCTGGCAGTATCACGAGACGATGTCGCGATGCTCGCGTGAAACGAAGATCGACATCGACAGTGCGAGCGAGACCAGACTCAAGACCCCTCACTAGTCTCCCGTGAGTGGCGGCGCGTGTCAACCTTGCCGGGTCCTTGAAACCACGCGACCGTACGACGAGCCAAGACAGAACGGCAGGTTATTAAACGTGTGTTCGCTAGCTTCTAGGAATCAGCTGATTGGCGAGTGACTGGGGGATTCCTAGAGGTCCGCCTTGGGAAAAATTCGAACTCGCGTCTTTTACTAACCGGATGGAGTCGGGTTTCGGGATATGACCGAAGGCGCGAGCACGTGCAGCTGTAACTTTTACGGAAAATACACGACTATAGTCGGAGCCGGTAGAATTGGAGATCTTTCGTGTCGTGTGTTTTATTTAGAAGCAACTGAGTCAAGCAATCGAATTATGTATGTTTCATGAGTTCTTCAGCGAGTCTGTTCTTCTTTGAAAAAAATCTACATTGGACCTCAACCATAATCTCAATATAACATAAGCTCGAAAAAGGGATTAACCTTTTCGCTACTGTACGGTCATATATGTTCCAGAAAAATTCAAAATCTACTATTGGTTTTTTGTGTATTTATTAATTTATATCAGTTTATATTAATTTATATTATTTTATTAATTATTACTAATATTGTTGCCTGAACAAGTTAACAATATTAAATTAATAGTAATTAACTTATTATAAATTTAACACAGTAAGTTATAGACATAATCTTATAAATGTAATTAATTAATTAATTTAATAATTAGAGTAAATAAATAAATAATAAATAATTAGAATAAAAAATGATTCTTTCATAATTTGCTGTTACAAATTGAAACATTTTCGTTGATTAGAAAATATATTCAAGTGAACTCATTAAAGTATTGTTGATAGGAAGTTCGTTATCTCTCTTTCTCTCTCTCTTTCTCTCTCTCTCATGAAATTTGTTTTCTATTGCTAAACTAGCTACACTATAGCTTGTATTTTTTCACCAAATCTTAACTGTATTTGTTTTTTTTTAAGTAAATGTACACTAGCGATAAGAAACAAACCTATAGTCGTCATTCTAATCTGTTTTGATATTTCGCGACTCGTACGCATAATTTTTTAAGAGAAGCGATACTGCGTTGAAGTTATGAAAGAAGAGGAAACACGATTCGTGATAGAAGAGGCTGGCGGCAAAAAACTCGGCGCCGCAACTTCTCTATTTTCTTACGCTCGGTAATTAACCTTTGCGATCACGTTGAGCGAATTATCGTCATAATTATTCTACGCCAGCCGAGGCCTTCGTGCCGACTTGATCGTTCGTCATAGTATCAACGTGCACGGCTAGCGCGTGACGTCCGTTAAATGCTGATGAGCGAACGCTCGGGAATTTCCTAATGCGGAGATAACGTCTGATGCGAGTTCTCAGCCGGGGTCGGCAAGAAATTCCCCGAGAGCTACGCGAACTATCTAGCTCGCGCGATTTTCGTCGTTCCCTCCTCTCATCGTTAGATTAATGAGCACATTATGATAATTCTTTCGCCGAAAAGAAACCGGGTCTCCGCCACGGAAGAATGCGGCGTCTGCCCCAAATCAAGCATAATGCACGGAATTAGTCGCTGATAAAGCTTGCTTGTCTCGTCAGCTGAGCGTGATGTAATTAAATCACCCTATAATCTCTCTGCCTCCCCTCTCTCATTTCCTTGGCAATTGTCACTCTAACGATCATTAGACTCGCATTGTTGCCCGCAGGCGACGAAAACGTAGAAGAGAGCGCAGGAATGCGATTAGGACGCTGAAACGTGCGCGGCAAGTCGGCTGACGTTAATCACCATCACGAAAATTGTGCGCGCCGTCGTGGGGATCCGATTCTTCTTTCTATTTGAGAGGGTAGACGCAGGCGATATCTTCGCGAGAAGACCGCCTGTTTGTCGGAATGTTTACGTAACCATAGATAACTGACGTAGAACTGTTAGTTAGATAAGTTTTGGCGCAAGTGCCAAACCACAATTCGCGATTGATGGAGAGCGAAATATCGCAATAGAACGCGCCGACAAATTATGAAAACGGCTTTATGACAGTAAAGGTATCCCTTTGCGCATTTACGAAGGGGGCGAATTATACAGGAAGAAAATCACCAAAGAAAGAAGAGTAGTATGCAATTTGTCATTCGACGTGTTTTGCGTGCGGCATCATGGTTCAGTACTTCGCCTGTGCCTTGCAGATTACCGTACCGGGAATGCTATTGCCCGCGGAGCAGGACATTATGATAATTCATGCCTTCGCGGTTTTCGCGAAGATCATCCGCCAGTGTGTGTGTTTGCGTACATGCGTACTCTCTCTTAATGCTCGAAGATCCTTTAAACTTCGGCTTCTACTGAAGTTCACACACGCATTATTCCGTTTCTACGTTTGCGATTTCGTTGCGAATTGAATGCGAGAACCAACATACGGTGCATCGAAAATATAAATTTAAAAAAACAAATATGTGTTTAATTTTTTAAACTTACTAATATTCCTACAAAAAAATTGAGGTAGTGCTTCATTTTTCGTGTTGAACATTATTGTATTATATATCGTTTTAATTCTTGCGTTTCTAGATTAAGTATAGCTGTGAATATTTTTTTCATTGATTTTTTTCATGGCCATTTTCACTAAGGTATACTAAAAAGTTTTTCGTATTTATTAAAAATTACTAATATTAATATATTTAAAATTATTATTATTATTATTATGAAAAAGATTTTTCAGATATTCAAAATACCATTTCCGACCAAAGCACCGCTCTTTTTATTTGGAGCAATTTAAATTAATAATTAAGAGTTACAGATATATTTATTAAAGGTATATTTACTTGGGAATAGAGTAGGCTTCTGATACAGCTGGAAACAACGTCATAACGTTTATGACCGAACAAGAGAAATGCGCTCGAGCCTCCGGTGAAATATTTAAATATACACCGTGACTACTTGTATTCGCAGGTAGCTTTATCTAGTTTTAGCTGCCCGGTTTAATCCTTGTTGGAAAATTACTAACACCCGGTTGCGAGGGAAAGTCGAACGTAATAATCAACTGTCTCGATCTAGCTGCTGTGAGTCCGGTTCGAAGATTAGATTCGGTGGCGCCTGATAATCCGCATTCCGATTTCATTTTTCGAGACGGCAATCTAATTAATCGATCGCCTCAGGACTCTTATAAATACCGATAATTATTTCTTGTATAATTATTGACTGAAATTATAGTCACTTTTTCGCGACTCGTAAACTTTTGCCGAAGAGAAAACGAAATTCCGAGACTCGCCGCGTTGGCCACGGAGATACAAATCGTGTTCGCCAATATAAGCAATCTCTGTTATCGAACGAGGCAAGGATCCAGATCCTTTAAGGACCTGTAAAGGTCCTACGGTGTTCCTGCAAAACTCACCAGAAGGCAGCAGGTTCTGGCATTTGGTACTCGAAGCTGGAAAAATACGAGGGGGAGATTTTGGGCCTGCTCTCGAGCGTCAGACCGGTTCGTGCTATTACGTCTGTAACGTCGGGTCCCGCCGCTAGGTGGCGGTACGTGCACGGAGAACTCTCGCCGTCGACGATCAGTCTCGTCCTAGCCGTGCAGGGTGTTGGATGTGTCTGACATGATGCTAACGTTTTCAGATATCGAATAATTTCGATACTCTGAGGAGGATTTATCGATCTTTCTATCGAAGAGTAACTGAATTTTTATGCAACATGCGTACAATATACTTCCTTAAGCTTATCACTCGAAAAATGACCGCTCCGTGAATATACCCGGCTGTATAGATCGAGCAAGTATAAATAAAAGTTAATAAGTAAGCGGAGCTATATGATTATGAATATGAGGAACTGGTGGGTGGATTGATGAAATTAACGAAAGTCTCGGTTTTGATAAAGAGATCAACACGTTTATTTGATGCTCTCGCGCAGATTATGCGCTTTTTCTAGACGACTTATAAATTTAATCTTTTTGCACTCGTATAAATATAAATAACGCGTTGTATACACATTCGCACCTTACATACACGTATGCACTGTTGCACGGACTCGCATTCCGCACAAGTCATCTTAATCCTAAAATCTAAGTCACATATCGATTACGGACATTCTTCGCGCTTACAACGACATACAACTCGGCTAGAGTTTTACGTACAAGAAACAGAATGGAAGACCTCGGTGATTCTTGTTGCGTAAGGCACTTAAAATATAATATTCGTATAATTTATATACAACAAATGATCAACGAAATATGAAAAGGACGGGTGAACGCGGCGATAGGTCAAGAAAAAAAAAAAAGAGAAAGACGGATCAACGCAAAATCTTGTGATACGAAGGAACCATCTGTGTTCGACACGCTGAGAAAGAATCGTAACACATATTTACAAGGCACTAGTAATAAGGCACTGCCACCAATTGGCTACTGGCCGACTGTACGCGGACTCTCGAAGGGATGAGAGGAAGGGGGGAATAATTCACGTCTTCTCTAACGATCGTCTAACTTAGCGGCGTCACGATCTCTCTTTCGCGAACGGGACCGCGTCTACAATGATCTACATTATTGAGGAACATGTTTCCGTTCCGCGGAGTTCCGTTTACGTGACGACGTAAATCGGCGTTGAAACGGCGAGCGAGTTCTCGGCCGCGGTCGATCGGCCGCGGATCGCCGTCGACACAAGCTTGTTAGGTATCACTTCATGCACGACACAATTAACAGTTTTCATCGGGTCTTCCTTTTACCACGGCCTCCACGGTTTTCCCTCCACTGGCTGCACCACGCTCTTTCTCATCACCAGAGCGAGGGGTTTCTGAAGGGGCGGACTGCAGATGCGCGGATCGAATTCTGGATCACTGGTATAGCCGTTCGCCGGGGACGTCGCGACGTCCCTGTGACTGTTGCTCGAGCTATAGCCGGTGGATTGATCCCGGAAAGACACCGGCGACGCCTCGAACGTCACCGGGCTCGCCGCCGAAGTGGACGTCGAGCTGGCGGAGGACGAGGAGGAGGACGATGACGCTGTGCTGGCCGTTCTTTGGGGGATGGGGATTAAAGTTGGTAACGGTGAGGTTGGCGTTGGTGACGACGACGGTGACGTAACCGGTGTCGCTTTCGCGCCCGCCGGAAGCACCAAGGCGATGTCACCGTTCGCCAATCTGGTCGGCAGCAACTGCAGACCGGTGCCGTTGGCATTGGTGAAGAATATGCCGTTCGACTGTTGCACTTGGATCCGCGGAGTCGCGTCGACTTGCGGCAAAATGTGTACTTGCAACTGCGTCGTCGGCGGCGCAGGTTGGACAGGCTGTTGTGTCGTCACTTGGCCGTTATTGCTGTTGGCATCGACCGGACCTATGCACGAGGCCAGGTGAGCTAGCAGACGTCGTCGCACCGAGGCGTCCAGACCAGGAAACTTGCCAACCTCGCTGGCGCACTCGGTGAAACCGGCGCGGAATTTGTTCACGATAGACGGATCCGCCGATGCAGTCAGAGCGACGGACTGCCGTTGCAGATTCTCCATATGTTTCACGGCCATTTCCAAAATGTCAGCCTTTTCGAGTTTTGAGTGCCTTGACGGCTGTAATAGAAAAAAAATTGACGATCAAACGACCGGTCAACTAACACGGCGACGTGCCGATCTACAAGATCGAAAATAGAAAAAAAATTTTCGAAAATTGAAATAAAAAATTTTTATTATAGCACAAAATCAACTGTTATCAAGAGATTATTGTCATATAAGAAGTTTATATGAGTTTATATGAGAAGAGAACAATACGAAAAGAACGATGTCGAGATACTTACGTCTTTTTTCATGGCGTCCAATATAAGGGTCTTTAGATCATTTAAAGAGTTGTTGATACGGGCGCGACGTCTCTTCTCCATGATAGGTTTATTGCTCTGTAAAGAAAAAAATTTTTGCCGTTGAGTAAGAATGGCAGGAAAGTTTCGCAACTATTATACAATAGTCGGAATTCGAAGAGATTTTGAGAACTAGTAATTCTGTTTGATCCAACTTGAATTCCAAAATTATCAATGTAACTTATATATTTCTATAATGAAGTCTCGTCCACCAAGTGCAAAAATCGATAATTCCGTCAGACAAAATATTGGCGAACGTCGATTTGATTTCATCTCGACATAACGTCTTAGTAGTGATCACAATGATCACAACTCTTCATTTATGAGAAAAAACAGTTGATCGGTTACATTATCGGTCCGAAATATAGAAAATACAAATGAAAGATCGGCTGAGAATATTTTTCGATAACGAGTTGCTCAATAGGAGACTAACCCGTCGGTTTTCGCTAGATCGTCGCGTAGTTGTCACGGTTGGGGTAGTCTGCGCTGGCGGCTGACCAGCTTCCTGAGGCACGTGTTGCGCGGGTGGCGTAGCGCCGACGGTGACACCGCCCGTCGGCATCGTGGTACCCACTCCGGTCACCATTCTTGATCTTATTTTCTGTATCACAGACTCGTAAGCCAAGTAATAGTTTAATGTACAAACACTGGCGGTATCGATCGGTGTATCACTTCACTGATAATCCAATAGTCTATTGTGCTGGTGTATCAAAGCCTCATTTCACACTGTCGATCGACGCGTGATCGTGATAATCCAAGGAATCACGACAACGTGAAATCGCAGGTTGTGTAGAGAAAAAGAGAGAGGCAGTCCACACGCCGGTGTGTCTTACACGTCTCTCTTGCTCAACGTCTCGCAAGAGTCCGACCACTCGGGAGTAGTGTCAGAGCTCGACTGACTCGGCGAGCGACGAACGTGTTCTGTCGCACGGTCGGAGCGTGGCACTCGATGGAATGCCCACTAGTAGTGCCGCCACTTTCGGCGATGGTGGGGAGCGATGAGGGAGACAGAGGAAAGGTGGGAGAAGCAGCGCGTGACGTTTTAACCCGGGTACTCCTACCATCGAATTCTGACAGTCGGACGGCACCCGAGTGCCTTTAAGGCCCCCACTCTAGTCTCGGTCCCCTCCATACCGTCTGAACGGCGGCTTGCTTCGCAATTCCCTTCGGGCCTTTCCGGACTCGATCGATTGGGTTTTCTAGTGAGATTGACATTGGTGATTTCCGACGGAATTTTCGACTGTTCTTTTGTCTGTCATCTTGGATGACTTTGCTGAAATTTGAAATACGATTTGTCCGAACTCTCTTTGTTTATCATTTTTTTTTCAGCAACCCAAGATATTCCGCATAATTGTCGATGCACCCTGATTTGTGACAAATGAAACTCTTTATTAATAGAGTGTGGAGAATAGAGGAAAGAATATGTAAGGATGACTTTGCAAAAAGTGGATTTTGTTTAAATATACAAAGTGTGTCGGCGTACGGGGTGAAGATATGAGAATAGGATAGGTTGTGGGATGACATCAGTTACTTCGATTAAAAGGAAAAGTTTTGAGAAAATTATGGAAAGGGAGATGTGTGAGTAAGATAAGATTCTATACGACTGGAGTTTCCCAGAGGGAAACTTTTGGTGCCTATACACAATGATTATTTTGATTATCGAATTTTGAAAAATTATAGACATTCTTATAAAACCTGATTGTGATAATTTTCCATAATTCATTGGATACGGGAATGCAACATTCATGAATAACTTCTTTTCCACTTAGAAAATCCAAAATCGCATTTCTTTCTACAGTAGGATCAGAGTGTGTATTTACGCGAGTGAATAGATTTCCTCGTGGTTCTCCATGGACATGATACGTGTACTTCATTGCGGTGCACAAGTAATGACTAAACTGCTCATTCTGCGTAGTACGTCTCGCAGATGCTGCTGGATTTTTCCATTGTCCGGTTCCTTATCAGTGGCAGCTCACTAGAGAATGGAATAAATGTCTGTATACCCGAGTAGAGTAAGGTAGCACAGCCGGACTCTTTACGGGAGCTCCTACTTCATATTAACTGTATAAGACTGGAGTAATAAGGTTGTGTAATATATGTGATAATAGTTTAGAGAAATGTGTAATAGATATTGCAAATAATAATTTATATATAGAAAGTACGGATAATATTTTTAGAAAAATGTATGAGGTTAAAATAATTAGCATTAGCATTTAGGATAAGAATTAGAGAATATAAAAAAGAAGTTGAGAATGTAATAATTAAAAGGAATAGGATGTACGCATCCTATTAACGCAAGAAAATCATGATAAAATTTTACCAATAGATCTTATACCAGTATGAACAGGAGAAACAGTTTATTAAGCTGTATTAATAAAATTTCCGAGTAATTTTTTCCGTTATTTGACCTCTAATCATCTTGGATATGTGATTATTGTATTCATCGTGACAAGAGCTACAAACGTAGGTGTTCAAAACAATAGAGTTAAAAAAAGTTCCATAAAAAAAAACACTTTGGTCTTCATTTTATCTTAGCGTCTCCATCCAAAATCTAATTTTGTTTTATCAAACTGTGTTAGATAAAACAAGATATAATTCAAGATATAATACAACCTAAAAAGAACGGATCTCAATATAATTTAGTTTTCGAGATATTTGATCTGTTACGTTTAAAAGCATCCTGTGTATATATATATATATATATATATATATATATATATATATATATATATATATATATAAAGAGCTTTATATATATATATATATATATATATATGTATATATATATATATATATATATATATATATATATATATATACATAAAAACATCAAATCAATATCAAATCAATTTGATAACTTTTGATAACATTAACTGCTATACTGTACTACTATAGTAACTATACTAGTGACATTGCATCTTAATTGTACCATTAACGTGATTTGTTCAACACATTTTAAGTTTTTTTTTTATTTTAATCAATTAACCTGTTTCCCAATTTTCTCATTTCGATTTTTTTTCTAATCTAAGTGATTGACATTTGTATTTTTGTATTTATGCTATTGAGAAGGAAAACTGGTGTAAATAGGACCGAAACGTCTATTATGAATAAATGACATATTTTTAATCTAGAATTATTATAACACAATAATATCCGTGCTTTAGATTTTATTGGCCTATTACTTAAAAAAATTTTCCGCTCTTTATAACCAAATTTAGTGTCAAAGTATTTTATCATAACACACAAATCTTACAACCTACCATGAGTATTTTATTATTGATAATAAATGTGTATGTTTATTATTATTGATAACAAAGGTATATTCATCAAATCGTCCTGATTCATCAGAGATGACACGATCCTAACTTGCGGCTGTTCGCATAAATTTTCACGAGAGATAATTCTCCGACGTGTTCAAAACGAGAAACAATAGGGCCAGAACGTTTTCACGGAGTGGCGATCAGTCTCGCGCCTGCAAAGGTCATTAGAACCGGCTGGCCGGCCAGGCGCGTTTGCATACGAGGTTGATCGGGTTGGTAATGGCAATTCCGACGCGGACGCGCTTATGCGACCAGTCGCGCGAACGTCATCGGGGCTTATATCACGTTCCTCGAAAATAGCCGAGTACCACCGTGTGTGGAGTCTGACGCACGCGCATAGCTCCGGCACGTGCCTCGCACTCCTTCCCCGTGTGCCTTTCGAAATTGCTCTTTCTCTCCTTCTCTCTCTTTCTCTCTCTTTCTCTCTCTTTCTCCTCTTCCTCTCTCTTTCTCCCTGTATCTCTCTCTACTTGGCGACCGATTAAACGCAACGGCACTGTATTTATCTCGGTCATCGCACATACGTGCACGTACGCACGGCTTGAAATACGACTGCATCGATCTCTCGCCGGATCTTACTTTGTTGACGATTGTTTGGACGGCGCGTGGATGGCTATCGTGCAAATATTATGATGGACTTTGATATCGTAGCGCAGCGTTCCTCGCGGTGATTTTTTTGAATAATTGGGGCTTAAGTTTCACGGGAAGTTGCCAAGAGTCGGATCAGTTGTCGAGAAAACGAGTAGTTAGTAACACTTTTATTGGGCATTGGGTGCAAATATCAGGTTCATGAGAACCTTCAGTTCTGCTAGCAATAACAGCGATTAATTGTTGGCAAACGCGTAATAATAATTATTGCATGCTATCTTGTTCTACAGTCGTGCAACGGACGATTGAAATCGATATAAACAATAGTACTTTTCTTTAGTTTGCAAATTGAGTTTTGCTTATCTTAATATCTGTTTGGTGACTGTTGCATCTATGATTATACCAGGTACAATAGAATAGGTTGAATTACGATCTACCGAGCACTATATTTCAAGCAATACATTTAATCAATTTTAAATGCATATCAGCTGGATATATTCTGGGTTACAGCAAAAATGGTTAAAGTGTTTTGCCGCGGACATAGCTTGGACTTCAACTCTAAAGTCTGATAAAATACGCATATTTAAAATATAGTAGCGGGGTAGTGATTACTTCTACGATATTTGCACGACCTGATACTCTGCGACCCACGATCGCAGCATCCTACTCTGAGTTGTACAGTATATCCTATAGACGAGTAGACAGCAGGAAAACGGAAAGGAGGCAGGTTCAGGAGTTCGTAGAAGCGCGGTAGGTAGGAAGGCAGGCAGGCAAGCAGGCAGGCAGACAGGCAAGCAGGTAGGTAGGTAGGTAGGTGCAACGAGGCTTGCCTGCAGAGGATCGGGCTCGTGTCCTCGCGCGCGAGAGAGCAGAACGGAGGCATCACAGAGCCGAGTAACCGACAAAGAGAAGGAGAGAGAAAGATATAGTAAGGAGAAGGGAAAAAGAGAGGGTGAGCAAGTCCACCGACTCAAAGCGAAACGAGGAGAACAGTAACGGAAAGAGCGAAAAAGAGACAAAGAAGACAACACCAAGAGAGACGGCGTGCGACTGTATCCTCGGACTGCATGCTTCGCGGGGAAGGACGAAGTTGAAGCGCGCCGCCAATCACGTGACCAGGATTCGACGCGGCGTACGACAAAACCGCGCGGATTGGCTCGATGCGGTTCCCACCAGGGGGTTCGGTCGAGGACGAGCGTGCCGCGCGCTCGCTTACGTGGGTGGTGGGGGTGTGAGCGTCATTCGACTTCGAGCGCTCGAGCCGTGCGGGCGCGCGTGGGTCGCGAGCTAGAGCGTGCTCCGATGAGATATGTGTGGAGGTGGCGGCGGTGGCGATTATGTGGAAGAGGGTGGGTGGGCGGCGAGAGATCGAGGAATTCATACGTACTACCGTCATGCAACTGACATGACGTACACCTCTTCTTGCTAGAGCGGCTAATGCGTAATCATTTTGTTTTCTGTTTCTTTGGTCGAGAGACTGAACAATTTTGCTAATAGGAATTACACACATTTCTTGGAATTGCAATCAATTTCATGTTGAATATTTTTGGGGTGTTATCTAAAAATATGTCACATTAGCAAGTATTATTCTCGAACATATCGAAATGTAGGCAAAAATAGATTGGAGTTACATGTATAATTATGAATGCCATATCTTTTTGGAACGCCCATTCTCGGTTAACATCGATAATTAATGTTGATAATGATGGTCACATTAATGGTGACCGCCAGTGCTTTATAGGTTATGATTCTGTAGAAAATCGTTAGACCATTCTGTAAATCTATTTTTGTAAATACAAGATGTGGCTTACTTCAGTGAGTCAATCTCATTTGAGAATTTATACAGATCGCGCAGATTAACGACGAAAATGGGACGTATAGATAAAAATAGTTATTTTGATAAACTCAGCTTGTTATTTATCTTTATGAAAAAGGCATATCGTACCAAGAAATCAGTAATTTATTAAATCTGACTAAGAGCATGGTAGCAGATATTATAAAAATATATGTTCATGGAAATTACATTGAATTAGTACTGCAGAAAGAAGTGGTATTTTATTTATGGAATAAAAATAGACACTTAAATATCTTAAAAGACAATTTAGTTAGAGTATTTTAATTTACTAAAAAAACATATTAGCTCCTTATTCTAACAAAAACTATGTTTAGAACGTAATAATTTCTCAAGTATCATGATGTTTAAATATTAATGCGAGTAACTGTACTCGTGCATTCAGTCTCTAAATTTAATCCAGAACGGGGCAAGATACGCTTGATATTGTGCTTCCATCTATCGGTAGAAGCTGCAGGTTTTTTTCACTGGACCAACGATGATACCAAGCTGGATCAGTGAGTCTTGTGCCGAACAGGCAACTGCATGCTTGTACGTGCTTAAATGCACCATATAAACGTTAAGTAAATATTAAAAAAAAAAATATTTACTTAATAATAGTTCCGTTGTTTTATCACGCATGCTAATAACGACAGTCGCGGCGATTTATCATCTTGAAAAAATATGTATGCTTTACAAATATTAAAACAAGAAAAGAGAATTTTTGTTTTCGCAGCACTTCGATTGTAAAGATTCTATTGAAATAACTCATGCCGCTATGTTCGTAGGAATTCAATTCCCCTTCCGATCATTCACCGAGATTACAAGACTATGAATTCCACAAATTCACGAAGTGGTTGTCCTTCCACGACATTCGCGTTCGCTTACATAAGACTGTACACCGATAAGCTCTAATAAGCAACGCACTGGTTCATACCCAAGCGATAACTAAGTGTCGACGAAGTGTCGGTAGACGAATAGTATTTCGGTCAAGGAACTCGTGCCCCTTCTTATCATACGTCGTAACCTTCGATAAAATCTATGTAAAATATATGCGGCTGTTCTCATCGATCCATTATGAACTCCATTACACGCGAAAGTAGCGCGAAATTATTACCGCTGCATGCACGCGATATTATTTTTCAATTAATTTGCTATATGCGTGTTAATGCAAAATTCCTGCATTGGAAAAAAAATCCAATAAAGGAACTAAGCCTCAATTTTGCGCCAATTTTGTTGCACAAACTACAATTGAGTCAAATTGAATAAAAATCGAGTCAGATCAACAATCTGACGTAGAGATTTGAATTATCAAATTCAGTCAACGGATTAACAAGAAAGTTGATCTACCTAAATAATATGATTAACTATATAACTCTGATTGGAAAGTTACTGCAAAAAGGGACAATAAATACGATCGATATGATAAATAATAAATTGGGCAGCTTTGTGATCGTCTTGTTGAGCTATCAAACACACACACATACATATGAATATATTATAAATAAATTATAATTTCTTCACACGTAAAAATAGATTAAACGGAAGTCGAATTGTCCGGGGTCGCGCGACGAAGTATTTCGCAAGACAAACAACCAGCGCACGCAACAAAGATTAACGTACACGATGAACGTTGTTTGCGCGAGTATTCCGGTAGTTACGGCGGCACCTGTTTCACCAGGGGACCTACGGCCCCTATGAACTCGCCGTGACTCATTAGCTTTATGGGGTGCCGGGGCATTACGTAGGCCCCGAGCCGGTGGTGGCCACATAAAAGCACTCGCGAGGCGGCGGCATCGGCTTTGCTCGCGGCAAACGAACATTAATATTCGCTCCCCTTCCGTCGAGATATCAGATTAGGGGTCCGTGGGCCTCTTGCTCACCCGTACTTTATTACAGCGTTCGGCAAAAATAAAAGAAGCGAACAACAAGCAAAAGCACCCCCCGTTCACTCCGGTGCCTACATACCTCCGGTCTCAGCTAACACACCTGAGTGTTGTAATAATCTGATTTCGCCGGGTTGTGTGCCCGCTGTGCTTTTTCCCTCGGTTTCCGCCTCACTTTTATTTCTCGTCGTGTGTCTCGACACCGAGACGGGGATAATTGCAACGCGCGCTTGCGAAGAATCTCCGTTTTCGCCGAGAAAGTCGATCGCGTAACGGTCGCAACCCGCCTCTCGACGAGTCTCGGTGTCTCTTTGCGGGATGTCGCAGGTGTGAGTGTTCGTCATGCGGGTCAAGGATTAACTCGTTAAATCCAGCGACGATCCTCGGTGATCGGCATTATGATATCCTTTAAGTTTCTTGAAGTAAAATCTCACTCGAAACGAATAAAAATTCACTCGAGGTGATAGAAAAAAAACTATTACTCAGAATCATAAAATGGTTGGAGCTGCGTTTTTGTTTTCAACATTTCGTGAAAAGTCTCAAGTTCTCCCTCTTCCTACTGAAGTGAACTATGTGGAATATTCACGAAATGTTCTTCTTTCTAAAGTCTGAGCTTAAATATGAGGAAATGTAGCAATAAAAATATAGCAATCCGGACTTTTAAATTACATTTTGGTCGGGAAACGCGGTTGCCTGTGGACAGTGGATGCTATAGACCAAGATATATTAAAAAATCCGAATTTTTATTGTTACATTTCCTCATATTTAAATACAGTCTATGTTTTTGGAGAGTTTTGCCGAGAATGGTTGTGCCCGAATATCGCCACTTGGCCATATTCTTTTATTATCATAACTTGTACTGTCTCTTCGACTTTGTCATAACCGCTTACTGTACATTCACATCAACAATAGCTCGCAATTGTGATAACTTAAAACGCTGAAATTTTATTCGATGAAAAGTGTGCAAATCGACCATACTCTATCGTTACAGGAACATATTTACTCTAGTCGATTGGAAACACTTTTACTCAGACGGAGTCAGAAAGCACTTTAGGCTTGAATGAAATATTCATTCTTGCGATTTCGAATGACAGTATTTTCACCATTGCTTTAAACGAGAATATTGTCACTTTTCATTTATTTTGGATGAGATTGCACTCCAAAATATTTCAAGAGCAGTCAACGTGCTAAGAGATAATAGTATATCAGTCCATCGAATATGCATCGCGCAGGGTTAAGTTCTCATGGGTTGTTTTCGCGATTATATCCGCCAGTAATGTTTATATATAATTATCTCGACACCACAGGTGAAGATTCTAATGGCAAACATTGCAGAATGTTGAAAAAAATTTCAGATCTTTCCGATATTTATGAGTCGTCGAAAATTGACAATGCTACGAAAGACTAGAAAGTTCTCTGTCTCGAGGTGTTAGGCTATTTTCAGGGGAGAACGTCCAAATAGCCGGCACTCGTTACATCAGTTTTCGCTCGCTCGGATTTTATGAAATATTGTATGGGAATTTGTGTGGGAGTTGTGAATAATGTGTATGGGAATTTATTAATTATTTACCAATTATTATTTATCATATATGTTTCTTTTAAAAAATCGCTATATTCCTAAATATTCGATAATATCCGCATAAGAGTGCTCCGACTGTTTTCCTCCATAAAACGGCTTTTGATGAACGCAGTTTCGATTCGCGTTTTGTGAGGCGCACAAATTTCGGCCATACGGGATTTTAGCTGCCAATGAATAACGGACAAAGTCACGCCGCGATAATTTACGACGATTGGTCGCAATCGGAATATACATTTCTAAACATGCAAAGAAGTTCTACCATTCGGACTCCACGCGATACTCGCGCCAGACAAGTCCCGCGCGCAATTAAGCCACGATGTTGGTCTTCCCGTTCGTTCTGCCATTATTTCCGTTGCTCGTCAGCTCGAGGCGTTGACGTTCATTGAATTTGAGAATGCGACGGTGATTTTCGAAAATCACACGGACGCCTCATCGTAATTGGAGCCGCGGCAGGAGTAGTGGCACCGTCATAGGGGACGAATCGAAGGGCACTTCTTCAGTTCATTGCTTTTGGCATTATTTGCTTAACCGATAATGACCGGCAAATTGTTGGCCTGTCAGTCAGCGAATATGCGTACATATTGTAAGAGGCATACGGTGCGTGCGAGTTTTATGACTTGCTCGAGGCGGCCAATCGAGCGCTTCGGTCGGCTGAATACGGTCGATAGGATCAGAATGGCGCGCGCGTATAGTAGTCTGTCTGTGCCTTCGAAATTTTCGACTTTCGTGTTAGGAGTTTGCGCTGCTGCTACTTTGAATATCTTAGGGAATCTGGCATGCGAGTGTCTCTTCTATGCTCGTCGCCCGACCGTCGAACAACGACAGGGTCGCGTCGCACGCAAAACTAGCCTTTAATAAAGTGAACGATCTTTTGAGATCAAAATTGGCGCCGCTTTGTATCGCGTTGGCATTATGTTGCCGTTGGAAATTTTTTATGTTCGGGACTCTTTTTCTCGAACGAGTGGTCTTCCCTGGACACAGAATCATAATTTTTATCTGGTTGTCGCGCTTGCCTGATGCTCGTAATGTGAAAAAGAAAAAATACATGAAAACAAGCTGCAACTAGGCAGACACCAAGCGGGAGCGATTCAACGGGAAAAACATTTTGTTTTTTTTTTTGTTGGGAGAGTTGGGAGAGGGAATGGAAACATTTGATAACTACGAGTCGTGGATATGATCGTGTTTACGATAGGTACGTAACAAGCGAGATCGTATTTTTTCGCGCTGACAGAGAAAATAAATTCGAAAAAAGTCGCCTCGTAAATGCCTCGTGTCGGCGAACATTTTGCGTGATGCGGAAGGTCACGGAGAGACAATAAAAAATGCCTATCGAAAACTTATAAGAAAAAAGGCTGATCGGCGCGGCCTATGAAGTAAAAAGAAGACGTGTCAAATTCGCGATACGTTCGAGAACGTGTACTTTTTTAAAGGCAAAAATACTATGCTGAAAGTAAAACAACGATCCAAACGAAAAGAATTTTGTATGAGAAAAAGAGTGGCTACGTCTGACCAACTGAGAAATTCCTGAACTTTTGACCGAAGATTTCCTCGAATTTTCTTTGCAGATTCAATCTGCACGATTAGTGTGTTCTATTTAATTTTCGCAATTCTAAATTGCAGATGATATATCGTTGAATTTTTCGTATAATATGAACTAATTAAATTAATACATTGGCTGTGTCGTGTTGATTTCTGTTCATCGCTTATAACTATGATGATTCAATTATCAAATATACAGTAAAAATAAATGTAATTTGAGATATATATTTTTCATCTCGTTTCATTAGCTTTCTACTAATCGTACAATCTTGCGGATACACTTGATTATACTTTATTATACGTAATTTAATTAGACGCGGTAATATCACAATATCGATAATTGGAAATCAACATTCAACATATTAAATTTCTAGGAGGGGAATTTCATTCATAACGAGTTAAAAGAAGACGGTATTTCGAAGAGATAGTGAAAATACTGCAAGAGTGAATGTTTCACTCAAGCTTAAAATGAATTCTGACTCCATACGAGCGAATGTTTCAATTAGAATGAACAAATTCGTTCCTGTGACAATGGATTACGCAGTGGAGAAAACATTGTAGCAAAATTTACAACAAAACTTTTGTAATCTTGGACAGTACAGAATTATGACCGAAATTACTATATATTTATTTAGCAATATAATGCGAGTTTGATTTTTTACTACAAAATTATTATGATTACTTGAATGTTTTTTGTGTCGTATATTAGGGTAGATTCTTAAATTTACTATAATTTCAATATAATCCAGGTTTACAAAAAATTATTAAAAAATACAATTTTAAAAATACAATTTTGGTTACACAATATTTTCTCTGTGTATAAAATAAAAATAGTCTTCAATAAAAAATAAAATTCAATCTTCAATTTTAAGTAGAAATATTCACTCGACGATTCAGAGTGGGAAATTGCGCGAGTAACTTGGTAGTCACTCTGCTTTTCGAGCGAAATTTTACTCTAAGAAATGTATAGGATACAATTCTATATGTAATTATATTTTATACGTAACGTAATGAAATATGACAGTATCATAATACTGTCTATCAATGGCGATTGTGGCATTTAATGCGGTATTTTTGTATGAAAAGATCGAAAAGAAAAGAAATTAGAAATTTGAGATACTACGGTTCGGTTTTACAAATTGAGTGTGCGGTTAGCTTTGATTTGTCAGCGATACAGGGTATGTGGAGTATATATATGAAGCGTGAAATATGTAACGGGCCAAAGAGTTAGACTAAAGGTTTATACATCTATTTGGTATGGTGGTTGAAAAAGATTTGAGAACAAGTTGAAAAGGTAGCTAAGATTAAGCAGCTAAGAGTGATGATTCCAACTGAGTGACTTTTGAAAGAGTTGGCAGCTTTTGGTTTGGTTTGGTTTTGGACTCTTTGGTTTGGAACTTGCAAGGGTTAAACTGACCAAAGTGATGATTTCGACAGAGTTTCTTCTGAAAGAGTTTGGTAAATCCTTTAGGTTTTAACAGGTCAAACGGAAAAGGGTTACAAGGCATGCGACGTTCGTTCAGCAACGACAAGATCATTATCATAATAGAGACAGTCATTCATGTAAATTATTGTTGAATGATTCCCTTGGATCTTTGTTGTAAAATATTTCATAAATAATTTTCGATGCTTTGTGTTTTCTACATACAGTGGGAATATAGACAACTTGTGAGACAATTATGTTCGACGAAATATCTGTGCATTCAGGACGCGTGCGATTTTTCACACAGACTATATTGTGCATTAGATTTACAAAAGTTCCGCCTTAGAACGAGAGCATTTTCCGTTATACAATTTTGGACCCTGATATATCACCTAATTTTACTCTCGTTAATACTCTCGTTTCTATTCTCCTTTTCCCTTTACTTGTATCTCTGGCAGCTCGACCATTGCGCCATGCTGCGACTTTGATAAGTACACAATAGAAACCAGGGAAATCAGATCTTTCCGAAACATGAATACTATTCAGAGAACGTTGTTGGTCTACATTTGTCTAACTCTTACGTATGAGACTGGCGTCACGGCCATGTTACCTCTTTAGCTAGGGTTAAACGCAGACAGTCGTAGACCTTCGCAGACCTATGAGCCTCTGGGAAGAAAATTTGCAAATAGCCGTCGTAAAATCGACCTATTCAGAACGAATGCGGATGGCCATATTATTTATGGCATGTGACTTCGACTGAGAAGGTTGACACTAACCCGTAGGAAACTTTCGTGGTTCTTCTTTCGACGAAGCACACGTGATCACGCTTGCATTTGCAGTGCGAGATAACGCTAATTTCTTATTTTGATGCAAGTTTATTTTAATATATTATTTAACATTATCCAAAAATAAAATCTTTTTGGAAGATGCAGGAATTTGTTATTCCCTATAATTTTTGTATTATTTTGTGACAAATATTTAAAAAATAGACATTCCTTTGACATTTCAGTGAGAACGTCTGGATACCGTACAGTTTCACGTCGAACGCGTGTACGCAAAGGAAACAAAATTTAGTAGTTGTCGACAAAATTGACAATGGACAAACTGCCGGCACAGTATTGTCGTTTGAAACCACAAGCATCGACATGATGCATTTTTTTCGAAATACTCCTTTTCCTGCATTTCTTTAACGGGTTACAAGAGAAAAGACACGAAAGGGTACAAAGGCAAAAAAACACGGCCTCGACGGAAGGGTCAAACTCGTAAAAGGGTGAAAGACGGAGTAGTGTCCAAAGGGAAAGATTTACTTGTAGAAAAATGCTTGGAATCCGTTACATGAATAGAAAGAATAAAAAATGGAGAATCCTTTCAAATCTTAGACAAGAGGAACAATTGGTGCTTTTTTTTTACCATTTTTGTCGCAATAAAACAACCGTAGAAAATTGCTATCGGTGATGTCGACTTTCCCTTCTTAGTGCCTTGAGACTGCGAAAAAATGGAAATACTTAGCAATCGTGAAAGAGTTAGCAGCTTCTTCACCCTTTACTCACTTGTTAATCCTTTGCTTCATCGAGAAACGCCGAATTTACACTGCTGCGGCAAGATTTCAGAAGGAAGGGTTGTAAGCAACTGCTGAGTTTTGCGTAAAACCTTTCAACGCTGTGATCAGTGGTCTTGTCCTCGTAACCCGTTCGATTTTATCCTTTCTTCTGACGTGTTGCTGGAAAGGATTACCATACAAAAAGGAAAGGGTAACAAACACGCGTAGTCGCGTGTCATCGAGAGAGAGGAAAGGGTTTCTTCTCTGAATGAAGATGTCATGCTTCCGTCTATCGATTTGCCGATGAAAAGTATCCAAATTATAGAAAGACCCAGGAAAGAATCTATACATACCACCACGTATCTATCTTTCGCGGCAAAAAATAAATGGGGGTCAAGTTCAGAAATAAAATCCATATCATCGTTCTTGGATTTATTGTGAATTTTTAGAAAATGATTAAATCTTAGTATTTTAATGAAAATATTTGGTTATTGTACAACTTTCCGTTCAGCGCAATACAAGCTCAATTCCGCAGTTAGCTAGAGCAGTTGTGGACAGAGTCGGCAATTGGTTGCCAAATTGCTAGTTAATCCGAAATTTAATGTCATTATCAAATTATATGCGATTGCGTCTCTCCCTCTTGTGACTCTTCCTCCCTTTACGCGCTGCAATAATTCCGCTTTACGTCTTCTTAGCGGGTCACGCTCTCTAAATTAGCAAAATATCCATTACATAAACGCACTTTGTGCACTTTGCAATCCACCATTCTTGCGTTCTCATCGGATTTCGCTTGCACGTCGCGGTTAGAAGGCGAGTAGTTTATCGAGTAGAAAGAACGTAATTCGACGTTATTTCCTTTAGTTTCCCCTCTTATCTTTCGTGCTTACTCGGGAACGTGAAGTCTTCCGTGAAACGTTAGGAACAATATACGTCGCGCGGCCAAGATATCGGTGCAAACACGTTTCTCGCAAATTCCTCGAAAGTCGTTCGACACTTTATGATCTCATTGGGCGCGACAAGCGTGGCCTGGAATTTTTAACGATCGTGTAGTCGCGCACTTACAATCGCCTCCTCAGTAAGATTTTGCGCCACCGCACATCGCATTTACATCGATTTTCGGCTATGGGAACTGCTCGACGATTTCGTGGACGTAAAATTAATGCCACAATACAGCGGCAGTTAATGCAGCTTTATGCGTGATTTTAAAGACGCTTAGATTTACATAATTTGCAGTCGAGTAGCGACTATGCGATTGCATAATCCTTTCTTATATCTTAATAGAGGTACAATTTATCGCAATTAATATAACCGTAATGGACACATTTTAATTTCGCCGCGTCGTTTCGGAAGCTGTATTTTAAGCTACGGTATTGCGAAGTGAAAGCTTTCCTTTCGCTCGTCTTGCTTTTCAGCACGCTCGTCGTTAATTCTGGCGAGTACCGTTTATTAAGATGATACAAATGAGCTCCTCGAGCATCTCGTACGTTCTCGAGTACATTAATTATTACTTCGTCTTCGTCGTCGTATTTAGTGCTCAGATGACGCATCATAGTCGGAAAAGATAAACCAATAAATTCAGTAGCTCTCTCTCGAGACAAGCTAAAGGAAAAAAGAACGTTCTTTTCTTTTAGCTTGTATATATATACATGTAGAAAAATACATATTGCATTAAAATAAATGTTACTTGCTTCAAGTATTTCATAATTTTATATATTTGCATATTTATATAAGCATATCAAATTTATTCAAAATATAGACACATTCCGAATCCTAGTAAATTTCGTATTTCAACCAAGAATATTAAATTGAAACAAAATTTCAGTTTGTTTGCTAAATAGAGAGTCGAACTAATTTTTTCTTCGATAAAGTTTCATACTTTTCTTGTAGAGAGAATAAATTCTTCTTTTGAGTACATGATAATTTAGCTTTGCTCAAATTTGTGATAAGTATTGTGATATTTTAAGAGAAAAACTTGTGATAAATATTGTGATATTTTAAAGGTATTATCAAGTAAATATTTTTTGTAATATTACTATTTCTTAAAAAAAAATTATTCGCTTTCTTTCTTTAAGTGGAAAGACATTTTTCTGTGCGTATGTCTAGAGAGAAAAAATGGGAAGACAGAGAAACTTACGTAAGGAAAAGAAGAAAGAACATTGATTTTGCTACGAAATTATCGTTCAAATTGGATAAGTTAAGGTAGACGAGAAAAGATAAGTTTCCCCAGATATGGCAGGTGACACGACAATATAACACGACTATCGATTTATTAGGATATATTCATCGTGCACGAAGAAACAACTGCATAAAACTGATTTCGACATCCCCTGTACGCTTATCCCATCAGCGATCGGACACGAAATAAGCCCATCACCTGCACGCTCTCACCGCAAGAACGAAATCTCCGACGTACTCTATCGCACTTTCCGCGGTACATTTCGCGGCCAAGCCAATTCGGCTCAGATTCTGGCTCTCCGTCGTGGATCGACCGCAAAACGGGACACATCTGGCTCAGGCGGTCGGTCTCCCTTCGCAAAGCAGAGAAAGAAAAAGAGAGAGAGAGAGATGAGGAAGAATCGTACGGCCTCGAGTACTCTCGAAAGATGTTGCCGCAGGAGTATCACGTTGCGCCTCACGTCTGGACGAGTTTACTCACGGACTCGGCGCTCCGGTTCGTCCGAGCGGATTTCTAGACTCTCGCGGCGCGCCTCGCTCAATTTGCACTTCATTTGCTTCAGATCGGGTTGCCTTCTTTTTTGGCACGCGCAACCGTATACACACGCACACACGAGCGAGCGAGCGAGACGTATCCCGGCGAGCAGCGGTACCTTGTCCAGAAGGACCTCGTTTTCTCGAGCGAAACGTCGCGCGGATAACCCGCTCCGACGGATACGTCGTCGAGCGATCGTTGCGATCGGCCGCATCTATTCATATATCGCCGATCTCAACAAAATTGATGCGTGCTGGCACGCCCTCGCAACCATGTCGGCGACCACGACGAGCACGACGGACGCGGTTGCGAAATGTGGGCCACTGCAACCTTAAGGGTATCGTATGAAGCGTGATGGATTGAAGTCGGCCCTTTCGTACGTACATCAGCAAGCTTCATGAGAGGCTTCTTCTTCGTTTTTGGTTTCACGTACGTTAAGTCGATTCTCTGTGCCACACAAGACGTACGATGTACTCTCTAAATTTTTTCAAGTGAAATTCCATTGAAAAAGTGATTGTCGAATCATTCATTCGAGTGATTTATCTCCCATTATGTTTGAGTAAGTTAAATTTTTTTAATTGAGTTTAAAGTTAAAATGACTCCTTAACCTTAATAATTTATAAAACTAACTAACTTAGATTAAAAGTTATATAAACAAGAACTAACTTAATTAAAAGTTACGTTAACGTTGAATTAATTTATCAAAGTTAAAAATTAATTACGTCAAGGTGTTCGGGAAGATTTAAAGACTTTTTAGTTTTAGATGTCCTTGTAATAATACCACATGGTGGACTAAAATTGAGAATTATTTATTTGTCGGCACGACATAGATTTGATGTACTCAACCATTTCACAGTAATAAATTCACTGTAACAGATTAAAATATTTATTTATATAGATTAAGAATTTACTCTTTAAATGTGAATTAAACACTTAATTTGTTATTCTAAGTATTCTAGCAATATTCTCACTGTGCTATTTTATATGCATTTTTGCTCATTTTCAGTGAGGTTTCTCTTCAAGAAACTTAGAGAGTACTTTCTGCATATATTTGATGAGAAACGATAAAAATCGGGAGAATTTTCCACCAAGATCGGATAATCTGTAATCGCGCACATGGCACATTAGACGTACTCTCTTCTTCGCGATAATTTATCTTTACGTCAACGGCTGGCGTTAACTGCGTTTTCAGCTTTCCAGGAAGTCGTCGATTTCACGAGCATTTTCTCGCCTTTCGATCACGAGAACGACGAAAAGGCGTCGCACGCGTTGATGATAAATAGTCATTGAATCATTATTCACTCTCCAACGTCGTCTGTAATGATAATCGAATGGATCATTTTCTTCCACTTAAGAAACGTTCAAGATTGTCGATGTGTCATAGGAAATCTCGGGCAGACGAGGTTTCGCAATTTTCGCACTTTTTGCACTTTACGCTCTGGTCGGCACGAATCGTCGCGAGCTTTCATTTCCCGATCTTATTAGAAGATTTCTCGCGAGACTATGTTGTCAAAACAAGTTACATCGTAGCCGTCGCCTCGGGCACTCTGTCGGTGAGTCAATTCGCGGAACTCGCGCATTGTTGTAAATTTTTTCCGTCACATCTTCCCCCGCGTACGCGCCGTAACGATCTGACAGCACGAACATATGCGTGACATTTGGCCACATTTTAAAATTCGGTCTCATTGTACGGAAGACGCATCTCCATTGGTAATTCTCGCCCACACGTCGCGCATTTTTACACCTCGCCTTTAAAGCGCGGCACGGCGCGCGCTTATACGCGTGCACGTGGACGTCGAGGAGAAGGTGTGGGCTTCTTTCTGAGACGTACGCGGCACCCCCCGCTGTTTGCTTTTTCATGCCTAATCGCGAACGCCGTTCACCTCTCATGGGAACCAACGCGTGCCCGTTGCGACGCAAGCGCGTCATTACAAAATTCCTACGAAGCGCGACTTCCCCCGCGTTCGGAATGTCGATTGAAGACGCTTCTTAAAATTCACACTCGTACGCCTGCGAACATTTTTTCGCGGCTTTACGACTTCAGACACCTAATAGCACAAGAGTTACCGTGATAAAACCAAAATTGTATGCGAGCGCTCGGATACTTTCGCGGCTCGCTGTAGATGCAAGCAACGCTAACGACTTGTGCTGGCGACTCGTTAGAACGACGTGGAAGCGAGAGTGAGAGAGAGAGAGAGAGAGAGAGA
Organism: Odontomachus brunneus; assembly: GCF_010583005.1. NCBI lineage: Eukaryota > Metazoa > Arthropoda > Insecta > Hymenoptera > Formicidae > Odontomachus > Odontomachus brunneus. Next base: position 1,155,125 of record NW_022639458.1, read on the forward strand.
GAGAGAGAGAGATTGTTAGAAAATTGAATTTTGTGAGTTACGACAAGCGATTCGCAATTTCTCTTTCTCTCTCTCTTTCATTTTTTGTTAGGAAAATGTCTTGCAAGTTAATCACACAAGTTAATTATCAGAATCTTGATTGCTTCAAGTATTATCCGAATCGAAAATGGCATAAAAGTATAAAATTTCTAAAGCCTTGAACTCGTGTGCGAGTTTATTGCTACTTAGAAAACAGATTTAGGTATATGAGCAGCATGGCTGGAAATACAAAATTATGTTTCAGGTAAAAGAAGAAGACTAGCGCACGTACAACACGTGTCCTCGTGCCGGTCATTGTTTACTTTAACGATTTGTACGCACGTGCATAGACATTTTTACTTCTGAAAAAGGAAATGGTTTAGTTCCAGTAAGGGAACGTGGCCTTACTGTCCGTTGATTATACTAAATTATATACCATCATTTTCAGTTTTACGACCGAGCTTTTCCCGAAAAAGACAAGTAGAAAAAAATGGAAAGAAAAGAAAAGAAGTAAGAAAAAAGAATGTATTCTATGGAGCCTTTATTATCGATTTACGATATTGATGATGAATACTTGGAACATGATACATTGAATTTTTGGGGTTGAAACGGAAGGAGAGACTGAAATATGCCTAACTGCAGAACGCATGAGAATGTTAAGAGATTCAATGCGCCATCGATTATCTCACCAAGACGACTAATTGAAATTATATATTTTTTTCAATGTATCCCCGCATATAACACACTCGCTGATCCCGTCGCCGTGATAAATGATGACCACCGAAAAATATACGAAGTCTACTCCGAGCGCGAGGATATTTTTTTTCGACACTTGATTCCCTCGAGCCTACCCCAACCTCCTCATCTGCGCCTCCTCTGCGCCCACCCCTCGTTTTAATCGTTTTCTCGATCGCGAACGTCTCTAATGAAACTGACATTCCGAAACAAGAACCCCCGGAAGGTCCGGAACGTGAAATAGGATTTCGTCTTCGGGACCGGATTAATGCACGCGGCCGTTTAATCCGACAATATTAATGACCGCCGATTCTGCGCCTTGCGCTCGCTCACGACTCAAGGATTCTACGCTCTTTAGAAATGTACGAACGTACGACGAAGAAAGAGAGCAGTGGAGAGGAGAGGAGATCGGGGAAGAGGAGGAGAGGCCGCGGAATATATCCAGCCGCTGCGTAAGCCTATTCACTGAGCCGTGGCTTACGCGGCTGGAGGACTACCGGAGTTCCACTGCTTGAAATTAATCGAGGTCTTATCATAATAATTTTATTCAGCCGTTCCTGAAAGAGCTCCGTCTAGTCGCTGAAGAACGAAAAGCGGACCGACAAGAGGGTGTTCGCCTCACGAAGACGTCGTCCGGATTCGCTCTATAGCGGAAATGTTTCTTTGGCACCTTTCATTTTTTTCTTTTTTACTTTATCGACGCGCCACGCGGGATTCCTGAAGAATTATTACGCCGCGACGTGTTGTCTCGTGTAGCGCGTTATGATCGGTTCCAGATGTCGAGGTGAGAGACTACGGAGATTCTCCCCGCTGCCACGGGAAGTTCTTCGAGTCGCCCGTGCCGCAGCAACGGCTATATCCGTTGTCCGACATCATTCAGGTGCGCTTTTCTCTTCCTCTGTCTTTTCTTAGGACACCCATATTCTCGCAGCTTTATCGATATTTCTCATACACATCTGCAAACATTCAATACTTTCGGCTGCTTTTGTGCGCGCCACGAAAGTTCCGCGTGTTATCGAAGGCCGATTGAAAGATACCGCAGACGTTTACGAGCCGTTTACACGCACCGTTACACGCCGCCTGGGGATGAGAACGGCGAGGAGGATGGTAAGAGGTGAAATGTTTGCCTTTAAACTTCAAGACGCAAGGAATCCCCCAAATGTCGTGTCGCGCGTCGCGAGATTTCGCCTTCGTGCGTATCTAGAGACAAAGATTGCGCAGATCGCCACTGTCGTGTCTCTTTCCTTCTCTCCCTCTTTCTCTCTATCTCGCTCCCCTCTCCCTCCCCTCTTTTGCCGCCTCTCGCACCGACAGTTAGCATAATCGATCAATTCCCATTCGCCGCTCCGAACCGTGACTCTACAGCCGGGCACACCTGTAACCGATGGAAAGCACGGCTGTAACTTTCGCGGCTGCGGCCGGCTCGCTTCCACACGCGAGATAAATTCCCGCGTGTTCCGGCACACCGGTGAGCCGGTGCAATAAAATTTACATAACGCATCGTCGATTAGATATGACTGTTCTCTACGTCGCGCCGAAGAGCCCGCGGTCCTGATCTCTTCCGCGAGAGCCATTAGGGGCTCTCTCGCCGCCACGTCGGGTGTTTCCTTCAAAAACGGCCGCGAGCCGCATTTGGCAGCGCGCGCCGCGGACGAGCGACAATATAAACGCGATAAAGCGCTCTCCCGTGATAAACTATTGGTATGCAAAGTGCCAGCTACGTTTCAGAGATACGATACGTTGCCGCGACCCGCTGATCGTCGGCGAATAAATATGGGCGTCCGTGTATTGGCAGGGAGAGACGACACACACGATGTACGGCGATGCGCGCACAGATGTTGCGGCTGTATTCGTGTTTCTACGTTGCATCGTTACAGAATGCACAGGGGCGAAGTTTGTCGCGATCGATTCGATTTGAATTCCCGCCAAAACGCCACTCTCCCTCGCTGGAACCAACTCGGGAGTATCGACGCGCTCGAGCAGCCGAAAATCTACATGTACCGACCCGTCCCGTACTTCCCGACGTCGTCGCGACGCGCAACCGAGTGACGGTTAGTGCATCGATAGTGCAAAAGAAAGAAAAAGAGAAGGAAAAAAGGACGCTTTGCTTTTGCAAATTCAATTACGTCGGTAGTGCGATAGTCTTCCTTCCTTCCTTCTGCTTTTTTCTTTACGATCGTCAATTACATCCGTCACGTGACGACAACGCGTCCTTTTTTTCCAGACACCTTCTCGCCCGGTCGTCCTTTCTTACGAGAGCCTTTTTCACATAATTCCAATTATCCACGCCGCCCCGCTCGCGCTCCCCGACAGCGCGGCGCGCATTAATTAGCGGAAGCCTCGTCGTCGGCTGGCCGCAAAAAATTTTTCGTAAGAAGCTCCCCGTCATTTTGTCGAGCCCCCGGGACAACGCACGAGGATGCTTTCCATTTTTTTCTCTACCCTCATCCTTCTCTCCCCCTCGTGTGCCTTGGTTCTTACCCCGCTCTGCTTGTCGCCGGCGAACAGGTTTTCACCGGTGGAGCGAGGTGGGATTAAAGAAAGGACGATATCGTCGCGACGGCTTGTCCCCCCTTTCCTCTCTTCCACCACCCTTCTCGCCGTTCTCGTGGTCTCGGTTCGTTAATTTCCTGATACGTCCGCGTTAATTGTGGGTAGCGAACTGTCTAATAGAAATAATATGATAATTCGGTGGTGAGGGTCGCCCGGCGAGCGAGAGCGCACTCACGACCTCGCGAACGCGGGAAAAGCGGAGAGGGGGAGAGAAAAGGTCGAGACGTGGAGAGAAGTTCCCGCGAAAGGGGTTGTTTGCGCCGGAGAGTAAATATTGGCACAAAGGGCGTCGCTCGGGCATGCTAATTGATCGGAAGAGAATTCGAAAGCACGTTGATGGTGGCCTGCGGCTGAGGGTCGTTATGCGTCTTTGTAATCCGACTCGTCCTCGAGTCTTGAATCCCAAAGAGAAAAAAGAAACATTCAGTTGCAAGAGAGTGCGCGAAAGTGACGGTTGGATCGATTATCATATTAATGAATATGGTTTGGAATCGAGATATGGCTGCTCTTGTCCTTAACGTAATTATCGAAATGGGGAAAGAGAGAGAGAGAGAGAGAGAGAGAGAGAGAGAGAGAGAGAGAGAGAGAG
>NW_022639458.1:1159208-1166549 GCF_010583005.1 Odontomachus brunneus
AGAGAGAGAGAGAGAGAGAGAGAGAGAGGGAAAGGGAGGGGAGGGGAGGGGGGAGAGAAGAGATCGAATTATACGTCTGCAGCTGCACACATATACATATACACGTCGATTGAAATAATTCCTCGCTACCGTTCGTGGACGCGCGCGAGACGGACTTCGATGGCGATCCCTCGCGGGATCTAAATTGTGCTTGTCGATTAACGCACGTTCTCAGTTTCGATCGTGCTTACGCGGCGCCAATCGACGAGAGGGTGTACCGATATAAAATAATCAGCTACTGTGCGTCTACTCAGTCCGAGAGCCGGGTGAGGCCTCAATTACCGGCGGCGCGCAGATTGCGCGGCGGGGCCTCAATCGGGCCAAATTAGAATCTATTCGATCTAATTGGATATTACGCTTCGTGTATTGAATTATATGAACGGCCCTCTCTTCCTCTCTTTTAGTCGGTGTGGACTTCCTTTCGCGTCGTTGAAGACGAAGATTTCGTATCACGGCACCAAATTGACTCATTTGAAGCCAAGTGAAACTGCGGCGTTTTAGTGTAAAGAGTAGTTTCTTCCTTACTTCGTCGTCGACTCTTTGATTCCTAAATTTTTTGGAGTGAAATTATACTGGAAAACTATAGTAAGTAGTCAAATCACTCGAATTTCAGTGATTTTTTTACTTATAAGATAGAAATAGATCGTTAGTTATCGGTAGTTTTACTGTTAAATATTCGCACTTGTGAATTCCAAATGACCGTATTTCCACTATCGCTTCGAGTGAATTTTCATCCGTTCCGAGTGAGATTTTTTTCTCTCCGAGAAATTTAGAAAATGCAGAATTGATGAAATTGCACAAGCGGCCAAAGCATTACGTTGCGCGCTTATCGACACTGCGAAAATTAACATTGTACTTTGTTTTACTTTGAGACCCGAGTTACGCATAACATTATTACGCGTGCACGCCTCTACATACATAGTTAATGTATCGCTCCAAGGTATCTGTGTAGCCATTAAGAGCGTATCGGGTACGACGAGGAATTTCCCTCCACGTTGTTCGCTTTAATGAACGCTGGCGCACGGGAGCTGCGAAAAGTTGATATCTCCGACACCTGTTCCCTACAGCGCATATTTCTGCCGTGCGACTGTAAGTCCGTGCGCGTCTCCATGCGATACCGGAGATCTTTATGACAGAGTCTCGCCGAAAAATTTCGCTATATTTTCTCCCATGTTCATTTCATTTTTACAATTATAAAGGCCCATCTATAATGGCTGTAAGAGTATTGCTGTAAGGCTGTAACGTGAGCTGTCAGCGAATGAAAATAATTAATTTCGCATCTTACAGTCTTAAAGCCATATTCTTACAGACATTGTAGAAGAGCCTTAATATGTCAATCGCGTTCGTGCATATGAAAGCGTTGTAGTTCCCACTTTCCAAAATTAATCTGCGCGTTTGCAACAGTAGCTTATCGGCCTGTTTTCGTATTTATAGTTGCAACACACGGTGTCCCAGTTCACGGAACTTGGTGACGAAAGCGACGAAGTTTGATGACACAATATGCTCTACAATGCTGGGCATTAGTCGACTAAAGAAAGATTCTGATTGAGATAACCCAAAAATAGAAAACTTTTACGTAGAAATTAGCATTTCCAAAAAATACTAATTTTGGAAACTTTCTAAAGGGTTTAGATTCTCATCTTTCAACAAATTTAATAAAATTTTTTAATTTTTTTGATCACATTTGTTTCTCTTAGTTTACAGGTTCGTATTTTATAATAATGATACGTAAATCTCATATTAATCAAATTTTGTTGCGACTAAATATACATTAAATAATAATTAATTTCATCAATCGATTAAATTACTCGCGATTACATATATAATAATTAATCACAAATCTTAATGATTAATTTGCTGATTACTTTAGTCAAAGAAAACGTTTATCCTTTAATATCCAACACTGATGCTCTACAAATGAAGTAATTTTCTATCTTTTTCTCTCATGACAATCAGCCTTCTGGTTAAAAGACGCTACGCGTATCGTGGCCGGGTTGTGTCTCCCATCTCTCTTAATAACGTTCATCATCGGTAGCAGCAGCCACGAAGAAATCGATCTTTCCGCCACCTGTTCCCTTCGGCGCGAGTTCCCACCTACAATCAGTGGCGGCGGTGCGGCCTAACGAAACGATTATGCAGATTGCGGGAAGGTCCACGGTGACGGGTCATACATCGCTCGTACACGTGGTGACACCGCAATTTGCATCTTATATCGTGTAATCTTTCAGTTCAAGCGTTTTTAACGATCGACGCCTCGCTTGACCTCGAAACACTTCGTTGCGCACGAATCGCAACAACCGGCGTTTTAAGGGTGCCGCTACTGGGTGGTCGACGGGAGATCCCGCTCGCTCTCGCAGGACCGCGTATTATGCTAATGTGGGGAAAATTACGAAGTGTATATAATTGATATTTATAAGCGTCGATGGCCGCAAGCGTAGAACTGCTCGCGCCTCCGAAGAACGGCGATATTTCGGATGAACTTTCTCTTGTGGGTAACAGCCATCTGAGGGTGAAATCTCGCGCGGACGAAGTTGAAATTCGCCAGAGACTTCTCTCGCTTTTCTATCGATTTACCTAAATAACAGATATTCTAGAAAAGAAAGAAGAAAGAGAACACACAGGCTTCGCCAACCGTGAGCGTTTCTCCCGTCGAAGCGTGTCGAGTGTGTTTGGCTTGGTGTCGATGCCATCACTCTCTCGCGATCCTTTGACACACATTCGTCAGTGGGCGAAGAAGGCGGCCGCGTATTTTTATCTCACGGTACCACATCGTCGTAGTCGTCGTGGTCGTCGTCGTCGTCGTGGAGATGCCTACACGAGATACGGCACACGCGCGTGCACGCGCGTGCGAGCGCTCACTCACGCTCCGGTCTTCTCCTCGACGACCCCGGCGGAGTCATCTGCGCGAGCCGCGACGCGTAGGGCACCATTCGACGGGGGTTACTAAGGTCACCGAGTGTGGGAACCGAGCGGCGGCGATGACGAGGATGACGCCACCACCGCGTGACGTCAGCCGGAGCCGCGAGAAAGAGGCTGGGCGAGAAGGAGGCGCGCTCATAGATCGAGAAGACGTCGGCACATGAGTCACTGGTGTTCCGGTACATGTCGGCGACGAGTAGTCGTGTTCCGTTCGCTCGCTCGCTAGCTCGCGGGCAACCCTCTAATTAGAACAGGCTGAAAATAAACTCGGGTCGTTTGCTTTTAATTGCCCTCCTAGACGGTCCTCCACAGAGGGAGAGGAGTCTCTCCTTTGTGTGTTCTCGCGCGATAAAGCCGGACTCCTCGGAATTACGTCTTCGAGCTGCGCCGTAACCGCTTAATTAGCCAGCGCGGTATAAATCTCTCGTGGTAGCCTACGTTTTTCGGGTTCCACGTTGTCGTAACGCGGCATAAGAAGAAGACAAAGCGCGGAGGACGCACGCAAAAAAATGACCGTCTTAGTGGTTTATTCAAACTTAACTGAAAGACTGGCCATTTTGCTAAGAGTTACTAAGAGTTGTCGCAGATGAAATGCATTCATTGTGAGGTATACATTTATTAGCTGAATTAAGAGCACACATTAGTACGAGTAGGGTAAAATACTCAGTTACATCCCTTTAGTCATCGACACTCTGAGAAAACATTTCTTTTGCGTCTGACATCTGTTCACAGTTTTAGTTATGAAGGTCTCTTTTGAAATTGTAGAGTGCTGACAAAAAGCTTAACTGCACTGTTGGTTGCAAGAAAAACCAAATTTTTCTAAAATGTCAATGCGGGATGCCAATCGTTGGACGTTCTATTCTAGCTAAAAATTAGTTCTTCTAAATATCTTATCGTAAGAGATGTGCCAAAACGTTATTTGTTTCTCTGATAGTGAATATTTCTCGCCGTAACGTTTAAATTCAAACAGCTAATAAATTGAATTTCGGCAGCAACGACATTATCCCTATAGAGTCCGTAATGGTCATTATTTGAAACTTGTCTCAAGTGAAATACTCACAAAAGAAGGTACACATCACGTACACATACACATACTCTGACTCACTGATTTTTATAAAAAAAATGTATAAGTAGTCTTCGTCTAATGAAGTTTTCTCGCAAAACAATTCAATACATATCTCGGATTTGTAGAGAACAAAATTTATAACATTTAACGCAAATCGTACCTGCAATATATAAATACTCATATTGTTGAATTCGTTTTAGTGATTTATAGCTGTACAGAAAGAAGCACCTAGATTTTTATTTTAAAGACTTAGGCTTCGAGTCCCGTACCATACAGATTTTTCTCCCTTTTTTATATGTATGAAAGTGTTAAATATATTTTGTAAATACAATTGCTATTTTTTAATTTATTGCTATTATTTCGTAAAATGTTAAAACCCAAATTATTATGGAAGAAAAACAAGAAAAGTAAATTGATAAAAAATATAATTAATAATTAACAATTATATATAAATAAATATTTGTAAAAAACATTAATTATTAAAAATAATACTACATTTTATTATTCATATAAATTTTGTAACTTTTGGGGCGATATTTATCACATGAGCATTCAAAACATAAATTAATTTTTTCCTTTGCAAATTCCAAAAAGTGCATCAAATGATTTTGATTCAACTGAAAAACTCTAATGTAACTTATAATCTGAATAAGATCTGAGTATTTCACAATGTTTCATAGAATTTTATTAACATTTTTCCGGAATTTAAATAAGTGAGAACAAAAACGATCGGATTAAAATGTCTACAAGACGTATGCCATATGAAGATTAATACGGACGTAATTGTTTCTATTTGAAGGAACGCCTTAGCTGCCATAACCATATTTTAGTTCCATATTTTAGTTATTAATATTTTTCGCTAATCCTATTTTATTACAGATTAATCGACTTTTAATCTAACAAAAAAATAAAACATTGAGTTGCTCCAACGGCTTACAACAGTTTTACGGCTGTATGTGCACTCGCTCTTTGTACGAGATGCGAGGGTAGCAACAACGCGGGTATCTTCTCTACGTACTACTCTCTCTGGATCGGGTGATCGGGGCGGCTAAGAAGAATGCGCGTAATAGCGATTGACGCGCGTAGCATCGCGGAGCGCGCGCGAGCCTCGTGAATGCAGCCGGTACTAATTTAATATTCTCTTTGCCGAGACACGACAGCCGTGACAACGCGGTCCGCGTCGAGTCACGACGCAGAAACAATTCGCCTCATGGTGGTGCGGCGGGATAAGCCGGCACGCGGCACCGTGCGATTGCCACGAAGATATATCCGACACTCTCCCGCACTCGCCGTCGCCGCGTCATCCTCCTTTTCTTTGTGAGGGACGAGATTGCACGGACCGGGGATAGACGCGAGCAGGCATGAAGCGACGCGCGTGTGAGAGAGAGGAAGAGAGAGAGAGAGAGAGAGAGAGAGAATTGCGGAGGAGAGATAGCTGCGGTTAGATGGTGGAGAGATGTTCCATTTGGACTTGTTAATTGAACGTCAATTCAGTCTGATCTTGATTTCGAATGCAAAAAGTGGGATACAGTCTCAACGGAGGATAAAGAGCGTAGGTAGAGAAGAATTCTGGTGCGTAAAAGCGGACAATAGGATTTTCTACGAAGAATTGAGGAAAAGGAGGGCAACGGAGGAGAGTGAAGAGAGGGATTCAGAGAATGAAACACATGACGACCAAACATTGTCGCAAGCCCGTACGTATTAACTTCAACGAGAGAGACGACGGCCTACGCGATGATTCGACGAGTCAGGGGTCAATGCAGACGTGAGAATCTTCGTGGATTCTTCATTTCTCTGACCTTCGAGATGAAAGCGGTGGTACGCCCGACAGGTTGAGTAACGTCGATGTCGTATCGTCTTTACTGTACGCACTCAGTTGTAGAATCACTTCGTATTCTTTGATACGAACACATACGTACATACGGCACCATAAGTGCCCTACTATGTCCTAGATCGAGAGTTATACGATTTTTGGTCTTATGCGTATACGAATAAGATTGAAACCATTATAATTAAAGTCTTTATAACTTTACTGTTATAACTGGAGTTATTTATGCGATTTTCAATTTCATGTCACTTCGTATAACTGTCACATGTAAAACTGAAAATCCTATAATTATCGATCTAGAGAAAAATAGAGTTAAAAATTTTTAACGAGACGTGGACCTCTACGCGAATTTCTTTATTTATACTTTTTGGTGGGAGGGATTTGAGTGGCTTAAATCGCTACACGAAAATGCGTGAATGTGGACGTGTAGTGAATAAGAGCCACAGAATTCGGAATTTAGATAGAATCCAGAGATGGAAACTCTAAAATTTCTTTAATTAAAATTAATTAAAACAAATATAAAAATTAATAAAATAAAATAATTTTCATTAAATTTAATTAATAAAAGTTTTACTTAGATTTTTATATTACATTTTACATAACGTTGCTTTGAACAAATTTTAATTATTTCTTTTATATTTCTTTCTTATTTCTATATTTTTCTTTTTTATTTCTATATTTTACTTTAAGTGATGAATACGAGTGATATATGGGCCACTTATAAGGAATGTAACTTTTATAAATTAAAGTTGCTACCAAATTTGCATACACCTGTCCATTTGGAAGACTTCTGTCGCTATTGCGACATTATAAAATCGAGAATGAAAATTTGATAATTTTTTAAATTACATTTATGATGTGTAAATACACTGTACTGAATTAATCATTAAATTTATATCATACAATAATAATGTAAATATTGTAAATATTTTATATGGATACAGAAACAAATTTACTAAAAGATACATCTACATTTTCATATTACATCTTGCATGACATATTGTTCTGAGCAAATATTAATTATGCTTTTCGTATTTCGTCATTCTATGTGATAAATATGAATATAATATGATCCGTTGTAAAATATTCAACGTTGTTGAATTTCATGATTTAATATACTTAAAATTATCGGAAAGTGAATGTACATCAGTTTATTTGGGTCTGATGCGAACATATTCACATGGGAATACCACGAACTTCCCCCTGTCCCCCGCGGACAATCGCAAAGAAGTCTGGGCGAAAAATTCCAGCGAGATCAACTCAGCTCGTTGGCCATCGTGCTAACGAGCGCACACGCGCGCTCATCGGTTTTGTTCGTAATCGTAAAAAAACCAGAATCGGGCGGAGAGCTGGCCAATAGCGCGCTCGCATTTAGTGGTGAACGGAAGCTGATCCTCGACGCCGTCGTTTTTTCTCCTCATTCTCTCGCTGCTCCTTTCTGTCTGTCTCTCTCTCTCTCTCTCTCTCTCTCTCTCTCTCTCTCTCTCTC
>NW_022639458.1:1166587-1218338 GCF_010583005.1 Odontomachus brunneus
TCTCTCTCTCTCTCTCTCTCTCTCTCTCTCTCTCTCTCTCTCTCTCTCTCTCTCTCTCTCTCTCTCTGCCTGCGGCCTGGGCAGTTCACTCTGGCGATGATTACGCATATAAAAATGTAATTTCTCACCGCGAGCCGACGGCATGCGACGCGTGTGGTCTAGGCCGACGCGCGTGTGGCCAGGCCGAAATTTACGATTAAAAATCGACGACACGGTACGCGAGGTCGTAAACTCCGATGGCACCCGAGGATTCTACAAAGCGATCGATTTGTCATTACGAAACGTTTCCGATAAAGATCCGCTTCGGCGGACGCACGGGCTTACCCTGCACTGGCCTTTTTGTCGCAGTTACCCGGCTGATTTATGGCGAATGCCGCGGATATATCTGGAATAAGACCGTGTGCGACGATTAATCAAGCCTCGCCTTTCTGAAAATTTGGCCTTTCAGCCGGCCGAGAAAGCCGTTGGACATTTGATATTAATGCACCAATTCAAACAGAAAGAAAAAGAGTAGCGCACGGTAAGAGCAAACCTTTTACGGTCCTCTCGATTTTCGCCGTAAGACGTGGATTAACGCGATTGTTTAGTTAATTTATAGAGAATATTTTAAGTAACAAGAGATGTGATATAATCATCGTTTGTATGTGTAGTATATATATATAATCAATATTTTTAGAAAAGAAATTGTGGCGAAAATGGCGTCAAAATAGCAAAATTGTGGGTTTCTCTCTCTCGGTCACTTAAGATTTCATTCGCATTATTACGGATATGTGATATGCTATAAACATACTTGTAATTTTAGAAATGTGTGTTATCATGATTATACTTATGCTCTTTCTTGTCGTCTTTTTACGTCAGGTAATCCGCGAAATTGTCAAATTATAACATTCCAGCAATTCGACTAGGCATGCGATGTAAAAATTTAGACTTTTGCAGGTCTAATGCAATAATTATATTTTTTGTCATATTTTTTCATCCTCAATATACACATTCCTGTTGGGAAATGAATATTTATGTGTTTGCCGGCTGCAGGCAGTCTTCGTTGAGTCACAATAAAGTATTTTTGTCACCCCTGTCAGTTTCCGCCGTCGCACGTTCGTTCGAGAAAGGGTTAAGCGTGGTAAAAATATGGTATCAAGCGGCATAGAACGAGTTTTAGCCTTTTTCCGACACTTTTTAACCCTTTGAAACCTTTCCTAGCGAAAGAGTTGTGCTAAGTTGTTGTACAACTAAAAGAGTTTCTCACTGCGTTTTCTGCTGCGAATTACCGTTTTTTTCCCAGAGAAATGGTTTCCTTGAGGAAAGGGTTAAGATTCGTTTCGAACATGAAAGAAATACAAGTTTCGAACGGTACAGTTTTAGTGCTCTGGACAATTAATCTTTCACTTTCAGACATTTTATGTGAAGAGTTAATGCGTATAGTTAAACCTTTGAGCTTTGTAATGCACACGTTTCGATGCTACTATTATTTCTTTAACCTTCATCACCGTCCTTTTCATAAACAGAAATTCTTTTTTTTGCATTTTGTATATTGTCGACTTCGGAATTTTCTGAGCAACTATTAAATTTTATGATTCCTATTCTTTAAATTCTTTATTGAAATTTCATTCGAAAGGTACAGTGAAACCAATTTGAATTATTTTTCACTCATACAAAGGGAATTCTGAATCGTTGAATGAGTACTTTTACTCGAAATTGGTAAATATATCTGATATATTTCACCGAATAGGACGATCTCATTTTAATAGATTAAAATATTTATTCGTATGGAGTCAGAATCCGTCACAAGTTTGAATAAAACCAGATGATACCATTCTTCATCTGGAAAATCGTCTACTATAGTTTATTCTATATTTTTCGTTTTTGTTGAGTATAATAATATAAAATAGTCTTCTTCATATGCAAGTGAAAAATTATCGTTATTATATACGTGACATGTCTCGGGAAGATATCGGCGTATCGCACATCGGCGTGACGCATGATGATGAACATGTTAAACTACAAACATAGAACATAGACGATGTTAATCGTCGTCGGGAAGATGCGTTGCAGAAAAAAAACGAATTCTCTTGTTTCTCCTTTATTCTATTTTATTCTGTCTTTGATTCCTTTTTTTAATAGCTCCATCCCGTACTATTGCATGTTTCGTACTATTTTATAGCCGCGCGGCAGCCCGCAGCACGGAAAGTCCATATTAATCCGTTTTAATGGCCGATGCGGTTTGGTCACCAGAGCGTGGGGACGCGATGTAAAAAGTCAATTAGTAGAATTCAAAAATGGACGGCCATCGGTTCGAAATTCATCGTGCTGCACTTTTATGGACCATAAAAACCGTTGGAGGCACGAGATCATAGCTTAACACTGAAACTCTCTGCAGGGAAGAATAGCGAGGAAACCCTACGAGATCAATGAAGGAAAAAGCGCGGTGTCTGTAAAGCGAACAGGGTCGCTGTTCATTTTTACGGAGCAGAAGGTTCGTTCCTCTTCCAGCTGAGACGCGTGTGTGCATCTGCATCCCGCGAGTTGCACGGCGCCGAAAGAGTTTGCCCTCCTGAGTGCTTTACGCCCTCTCGAAAGTACTTCTACGGGCGAACACGGGCGCGTACACCGTTCGCCAGGCACCGCTATGTTATTTACGCGTTTTATACGTCAGTCCGGGACACGATGGAAACGCCCATCGCGCAAATTACGCGCCGCTACCCCGCTTCCGAGCGCGGCAGCAGCGACGGCGGCAAAGACGGCGGCGAAGTGCATCACGAAAGGAAAGAGGACGAAGGAAAGGTTAACCCTCTCTCGGCCGGTCTTTCATTCGTTCATTCTCCGTTGGTCAGTTTGCAACAGAAGGCTTTACCGAGCGCTCAGTGTACAGAAAGGGATGTCGGAGGAGCAGAGAGAAAAGAGAAAGAAACAGAGAGAGAGAGAGAGAGAGAGAGAGAGAAAGAGAGACGATTTGACGGCGCATTAACTTTCAGTTAGTCGCGAACATAAAAGTATCGTAATTTTAATCGTAAAACCACCGTTTTGTACGACACGCCGTTGAGCTATACAGACCTCCTCGCAGTGCGCGTATTCGCGGGACCCATTGGGGCCTTTCGACCACCCTTTAACGTGACGCGGATAAATTCGTACCGTGGGACCACCAAGGAGGCTGCGGTAGCAGCAATCGCGGCAGTCGCGCCTCCTCCGCGCTCGTCATACACGGCACAATGAGCGTACGCGCAGCCATTCAAAGAGCGCATTATAACGCGACCCACGAGGCCCGTTTGTCAGCCCGGTGGCGGAATTAACATCGAATTAGGAGGCGCCCGATCGAGGACGCGCGGCGCGAGTTCTTGACGCGGTCCTGTGGTAGACGCAGTAGGTCCCGGTAGACGCAGATTAATTGATTCCGAGGTCGCGAGAGACGCGGGGAAACCGGATTTCTGCCACGTCGACGTGGTCGTTAGGGGTTCTGCAAGGTGGAACACTGCGAGCGACGACATTAAGGTTTTTTCTATACCTTCCTTTCTTTCTCATTCTTTCTTTTTGCCCCACGAAAGGATGATGAGGAGTGGGCGAAGATGGGGATTAGCATGAATCGTAGATTAAAGCCGAATATCTTGCATTAAGATTAAATCTCATTCCGGTATATCGGTCGCTTCTCTTTCTTGTTCTCACACAAAAAATAGAAAAAAGGAAAAAAAAATACCTGGAAAGCACGACTGAGAGAAAACACGCGCGGAAATCTCTCTTCTAACTGTACTTTGGATTTTCTAAAGAAGTAAGGTCGCTCAAGAGAAAAAACTTGAATTGCGAGAGAACGTCTGTCAGTATTCACACGTGTCTTTTTTAGCTTAAAAATTGGAACATTAGTAGTGGACGACGAGCCGTCTAAATCTTGTAACGCTGTCGTGGTTGCGCTGACAATTGGTTTCTTTTTTTTTTACAAAAAAACTCGTATTCTATGCAGGAGACCCGAAGCAAATTGCGATCGTTTGCGCTGTGGCCTTCGTTGTGCGATTGCGAAACCAGAACTTCGAAGTAATTTCGGCGATTTTCTGGACAATGAACATCTCGTCGAAACTGTAACACCGTCACGATGATACCACCATGAGCAATATATGATCCGCAAGTTAGATAAATACATGCTTACCCTCATTTTCGTAAAAAAGAACCTCCCATCTAAACTGTAACAAAAAATAAATCTTACGTCTTTTTGCACTGAATTAGTTTTCGGACCACGCGCATTCTTTCTTCGCGTAGGTCAAAAGGAAAAAAAAAGAGAGGAGCCTGTGGAGTTTTGGGCCTGTTTTTTACCAGGAAAAGGATTTGAGGCAATAAAGTGACTTTTTTTAGGGAAGAAAGAGACCGCAACTAGAACACAAATAAGATACCGTCGAGCGGCGTCTTTTGCCCTACTATACTAAAATTCGGCCGACTTTGAACGATATTTCTTTTCCCACTCTGCACTTCTTTTAAAAATCGGAAAAGTGACTTGACTTTTTTACGTGATCATTTTTTCGGCATGCACGGGTCAACCCTAAGTTTCGGAGATAAAACTAAAGAAGAGGTCAATCCTCCTCTTCCAAAATCTAATCATGACAAAAAACAATATGTATGTATAAACGGAAGACTTAAAATAGCCACTGTTCCTTCTTCATGTAATTTTCCTGCAACATGCTGATTATAAAATAGAATATAATTGTACTGATTTACGATAACTTCCACGCTTCGGAATAAAAAAATGTTGCAAACATTTATTATAGTTATAGACAGCACTATTGGTTTAAGGATTTGGTTTTCGCGTATATGTGGGAGAGTGTCCTCGACTTGCTTTCTTTAAGTAGTCTGCTCATAAATTCCATTATTTCTGGAGCAAATTCC
Organism: Odontomachus brunneus; assembly: GCF_010583005.1. NCBI lineage: Eukaryota > Metazoa > Arthropoda > Insecta > Hymenoptera > Formicidae > Odontomachus > Odontomachus brunneus. The sequence continues at coordinate 1,171,451 of NW_022639458.1, forward strand.
GAAATAAAGGAAGAAAAGAGAATTGGAGCTGTAGTTGTGCAATACAAGGTTATGTATAACAAACCTTCTATATATTCTAACAATTTAAACACATATATTTTATAAACAAGGAAAATTAATTCGATAGAAACTATACATATTTGTTTCAAAGCAACGATATTAATATCAACGTCGAGCGAGATATTTGATTAATTTATTTGTTTCGCCTTACAGTGAACCAGCGGTTGTTGCAATCGACACGGTTCGAGTGACGCTTAAGTAGAGTAGGTATCTATACCTTCGCTCGAATCCTTCGCTCGAATCCTTCACTTGAAATAAAAGCATTTCTGGGCAAGAGGTACAGTCCACTGAATCTCTTCAGAAGGGAAAATGGGTTCTTACCTTGAAGACTTGTTACGCTTTATTATTAATGCGCAACATGAATTCGCGTAACACACTTTTGTGTTGCGTGTTTCTCGGTCGTCACGACGTAATTCTAGGTTAGGGTTAAAAATGTCACCCCATTCATGAAAAGTATGGAGAAACTCCGTGATTGACAGTAAGATATTGGAGCACCACGTCCTACAGAGACGATATGTTTGTTCCAGTTACGACTAGCGCTGTTAAGGGTTGGTCTTTCTAGTGTTTGGGAAAGAGTAGGCTTGCTTCCCAAGCACTACGCTCATAAATATTCATTGTTATTCTCAGCTAGTTACTTCTTTCTGGAGCACATTTCGAAGTGGGAAAGCAAGAGGATTGACTATAATTGTGTAATGTACTAGCAAGGTTATGTTTCTATTCTCGTCATTGTGTCTTTGAAATTGCGACATAACAGTGTGGAATTTGATTTAAAAAGTGATATGACGCAAGAGATGTGATGCAATGTCTAAATTTTCGGTACAGAGGAGAATGGTGAGAACGATGCTAATATGGTACGATAACTAGACATTGAAAGATTATATATAATTGTCGTATTTGAATCTCAGTTTTTGGGTGAGTTGCTTTTTGGGCGATTTTTTTGTCAATATGACACTACAAGAATCACGAAATTTCGTTGGATCATACTAAACATTTCATAGCAATAGTATTCCTTCTTTTAATCGTGAATTGTATTATAACACAAGAAAGTAGGTAGAAGGGAGATTATATTAGAGCGGCGGCTTTAGATATCTTATCTCTTATCTAAGTGCATGCGTTCTTCTTCCCTAATAAATGGGAGATATGATGCACTTTTAATTATAAAAATCTGTGGGAGAGATAGTATATGTTATTTTTCACATTTAGTAAAAAAGAAAACAAATAGTCCAACCCCAGTTGTTCCTAATTGTTACCTCAGGAAATGTAATAATGCCGATTAACGCGATCGCTGTTACCAATATAGCGGCGAGAAATAGGCGCTATGCGACGCATGCGGACTAGATACTAAAAAAAAATTTTATAAAATAATAAATATCAATCAGTTTTTTGACAAAAAAATATATATATTGCAAGGTATAAACGTGTAATTTCTTATAAGCCAACTTCAAGCATCATATCACCCTCCTAGGTGGATGATATGCCGCAAAAGCAACGATTTTTATTTCTTTAATTTTATGTCTTTGGAACTTAACTTCATATTATTCATTGAAACTATATATTATAAGAATATTAAACATGGTATTCGTTTTTTTTACTATTCGTTTATGATTTATTTCACTTTTTCGAGTGGTGCGTTATATCACCCCACTTTCTCTTATATAAAAGAAATGTGGTAAAGAGTAAATAGGGGAGGATAAGGCTGGTTATTACATTTTTTAAATAATTTTGTACGACTAACTTAAATATAAACTGAACACATACTAAATACAAAAGAAGTTTTCAAAAGTTTTTAAATTTACTTTTATTATACGGCTTTATTGAGGCAACTATTTGTTCATAACATGGCGCAACTCGTATAGAATAAAGAAAAGTTTTATTTTTAATATCGCATTTAAAATCGTATTATACAAATGAATATATAGTCTTTTGTTTATAGTCTACATGTAGTATAGTTTATGTGTATGGTGTGTTACTATATTTTTTAGAGTATATTGGAAGTATAGAATATATTGAGAATAGATTTTGATTACTTATTTCTTAGTACTTATTTCTTTAGTGAACAATTTTAAAACTAATTTTTTTACTAATCATAGACTCATTATCAATAAATTTTATGTAAAAATTTCGGGATGGAAGAGGATATAATCGATCAAAATACGTTTTTTTACTGTAACTTCTATAAAACAAGGCTATTTTTTCTAAAAAAGACAAGAATGATTCCTTATTCACTATTTAGGTATCAAAAATGTCTATTCACGGTAAGGGTTAAGTAAATTGGAATTTCATTGTTTTCTTAAGTGATTGTTCTGTTTTATCGAGGAGCGTATTACCACAAGATATTTACAATGTAAAAAACCAAATAGAGATTCATACATAACATGTATATATTTTAGTTTTATTGGAGACTATTATTTTTTCGGAAGAGAGAGAGAGGGAGAGAGATCCAGATATTTTTTATATACTATATTACTATTAAGATAAAGTTTGCGCTACAGCTGAACATGGTTGCATGCATATAAAAAAGTACATATATCACAGAATTTCTAACTTCTGTCCATTTTTCTTTTTACGAAGTGCCTGCCGCGCAGAAACCATTTCTTTCGCTCGACCTTCAAGCTAGTCTTTTTACGAAGGTCTGTCAATAAACGAATAAAGTGACATAGTGCCGATACACATGTACTGGCAAACACAAAAAAGAAATCCAGACTGGCACAGTTTTTGGTAAAAAACGATCCCGTTTTTAGGAGCTATTTTTACGCTTTTCTTAAAACACATTTACAAGCGTCTTGACGGTCTGCGAAGCATTTTTGTAGGTCGATGCGCTGATCTTTATGCGGAGACCCTGACGCGTTGTGAAGCCTCCGGCATTATTTTGAGACCTTTTTTTTCGGTACAGTTTTTCACCTTATTACGGCCATCCAAGTAAAACACGTTTAAAGTCGAGATCATTTTTGAGCGAAGCACGCTCCTTCCTTGTATTTTTTTGTCCACGTCGAGATACTTTGTCTCGTGTGGAATTTGTTTTTTTCTGAATGGTCCTTCGTAAAAATCATGTCGTCCGAAACGGAGGACATAGTTTTTAACGCACTTTCTACCCGAGGTCGATAGACGCATCCTCACCGATTTTCCACCCTCCTACATTTCTCCTATTCTAGTTTTTTCTATTATTAGAACGTTTTTCTCGACAGACCGAGCGTACGCTGCTGTGAGAGTCGGCACGCGTCTCTGTCCGTGCTCTTGTTTTGGTTTTTTTAGCGCGCGTCTTCTTTTTTAGGGCACGCGTTCTTTTTTAGGGCACGCGTGTTTTTTAGGGCACGCGTGTTTTTTAGGGCACCGGAACTTTTACGGTTTTGTTTGGTGGAGTCGTCAGGGGAATAACAAGGGAAATGATAGAGTCATTTCGGGGACAATTCGACAAAACAATCTAATGGAGGGCCGTCGGAAATCACTTTTACGTCGCGCGACGGCATTGATGTTTATCGCAGTAACAGCGAGGTAGGCAAGCGAAAGTGGGCAGCACTGATTTATACACGTAATGTCGGTAGAAAGAAAATAATGAGGAAGTAAGTGCTTGATGATCGTGAGATTGAAGCGATAAGCGAGATGATTGAAAGGACACGAATGACAAAGCGAAAGAGGAAAGAATTAAATCGTGTACACGTGTAAAGTGGTAAGGGAGCGAGTGGGCTGTTGGCGCTGAAGCAATGAGAACTGTTTTAAAACTGAATACTGGGTGAGTCAAGTTCAGTTAGATTTTCACTAGAAAATCTAACACATACACATACACATACGATACAACATTGACAATGTCTACACGGAGAAGAAATAGACATAGATAAAGATATCGCCTATATGGCTAATATGATTGTCGCAACAAAATATTAAAGAGATTCTAGCGTTTGATTAAATAGACGAAATAAATTTATAACATATACATGATACAAAAGTTAATTGAATTAACGATGTATAACAGAAATTTAAATTATCTTTACCATGTCGTTTTTTAAATATATTTAATTGTATATTGTAATGCAATATTTATTTAATTTGAATTCGTTATTTAGCTAATGAATCATTCGTTTCCATCGAACGCAATGAAACCAACTTGGACTTAAAAATCGAACCAAATGTTTCTATGGCTTAATATATTAATTTTAGAGTTTTTCCTCTCATTTTCCAGATAATATGGAAGTCAAACCATTCTTTTACATCGTTTCGTTTAATGTCCAGGGTATTCGCAGTTATAATCAGAGATGACGAAATTCTCCGGAGCAATGTAACGTCGCAAATCTTCGTCTTCCTCTTCGCTGTAGGAACTCGCGTATAGTTCCGTGTGGGTGGAAATGCTCGAAATTGGATACGTGGCAAACTTTCCAAAGAATTCAGCCCGTCTCCTTGAATATCGTCTAATAAATTAGCATTATCGAATATTGGCGGTCGTTCGGCCGTCCTAAAGTGCCATAAATCGTGGAATTTGATATTAAACGGATGTGTGTCTCTTCTTTCGAATCATATCGGTCCATCGTGGATCGAAGGTGTTCACGGATTATAGAACGATGGAAATATCGTTTAGATTACTCAAACTCGATACCGAACGAATGTCGTTGTAAAATAATACACGTATAATAATCGGTCCACAATCTCTCCGTCTATCGCGATTTTTTGTAAGTTTCGATGACAACGTGCTTCAGGAATCGTTAAAAAAACGTATTAACATTTAAAAAGATTGTGTATAGGAAAGCTAGTGTGTGAAAGCTTGTGTGTATAGTAAGGGTAAGGCTGATATCTCATTTCATGAATATATCTTCAGGAGGACAAATTTCATACAAAATTGGGGCAGCGGAATATTACTTTCTCCAATTATAATTTACAGCCGTTCGGGTACCGTGCGATCCGGGACCGTTTGCCTCTGCCTAATATATCTCATTAAAATATCGCGTAATATAGGTAATCTGATCTGATGCGTATCAAAATTGTATCGATCGAGCGTGAAAAATCGCAAAGTGATCCCTATCCGCGCGCAAATTATTCCAAGCCATGATCACCGTCGCGTAATTGCGATCGGCTAAAATTTATCGCGACTTACCATCGTTAAGATATTTTTCGAGAAGCGCGCAATTAATAATCGACACGGCGACGGAAAATCGTAAAGTGTTGGCCGCGCGCGCGTAAAAATTATGCGCGATCGCGTAATAATGATCGTCGACGATGCCTCGCATCGCGTTTCGCGATAACCGAAGAGACGCGGCGATTAAAAATCGGACGAATTTGTGCGCGCGCGCGTGCACACGCGGCCAAGTGTTCCGTGGAAAATCGTAAAGTGGTTTCTCGCCGTTGTACTGTGAGTGTGTATATATATATCTTCAAGTAGTGTACCGTTTCGTTGTTAGAAAAGTTTTGAGAAATAACTTTCTACCGTTATCGTTATTCGAGAAATAACGGGACTTTTTTACCAAGTTAACTTCTAAAAAATTTTAAAGGACATTTTGAAGACATTCTGTATCTCCTATTCTATGCAGATGTATTCTACATATTCAGATGTATTGTACATATAGTAACGATTATATTCTTTACTTAGAAGATGTAATTGCATTATTGTCTTACTATTGCTAATAAAAAAAGAAAAATAACGTTGTTACTAACGAGTAAACCTACCCAAAAGTTACACTCCGATTTCTTTCTAATTTAGTACAAATGTAGAAGTACAAAAAATATTTAGGTCATATTTTTTCCTTTTGACTCACTTTGAGTTTCATGGGCAGTTTATAGCTTTTTAATGTCTCACTCCTATCATCAATAAGTATGACAAAAATGCATAAGAAATAAAATTGAATACAAGATATAGGCGTTTTTGGTTCGCTGATTATGAATATGAAGTCAAATGTGTAAAATTATTTGTATAAATAATAAAATGTTTAAACAAAACATGTAAAAAGCTGAAAAAAATTATTTATACAAATAATTTCTCGGTTTGGCCGAGATTCGAACCATTTTTGACTAATTTAGCACAGATTTGAAATATTTTGGTTGAAATTTCGGCTAAAGAAATTTAGAATAATTCGTGTCTCAGCTATGCCGATTTTAGAATTATTTAACTATATCTTATATTCAATTTTATTTCTGATATATTTTTGTTCTACTTGTTAATAATAGGAGTGAGAACATTAAAAAGTTATAAACTGCCCGTGAAATTCAAAATGGGCAAAAATGAAAAAATATGACCTAAATATTTTTTATATTTTTACATTTGTGCCAAATCGAAAGAAATCGGAGTGTACCTTTTGGGTAGGTTTACTTGTAAGTCGTCATTAACGACGATAACTTGTAATCGTGATGGCGTTACAAGTAACGCGTTACTTACCATAAACGTTCAACTATACTTATATAAACATTATATAAACGTTCAACTATACAAGTGAATATATAATCAAATAATTTAAGTAAGTACTAACAAATAATCTTTCTAAGGCTTGGTATTTGTTGCCAAAGTTTGATAATTGTTGCTAAGTATTGGTAACAATTTGTTAAATAAAACCATATTGCTTAATGATACTTATTACAATCCTGTTCGACTTCTCACGCGATGTTTTTCCAGCGGAAGGAACGCCAATTAACAACGGCTTATTAAGAACAGCGGGTCTTTACCACATACTAGTCGATTTTAATTTCCGCATATCGTCTCCAGCGAACGAACCTATCATCATCTGTATCCCGAGGAGCATTTTGCCATTTGATTGGATGAGAACGGTGGTTTCTCAAAGAGAAGAAAAGAGGGAGAACACGCACACATTTCTTCACGTTCACGCGCGTGTGCTTTCCTTGGCCAAACGCGACCTCGTATTTACAGATTTGCTCGTTGCTCTTACGTGACTCACGCAGATCTAAAATCGTTTGGCGAGGTCACGAAAGGGTCTCGTCGTCGGAAAATATTTGTTTGCGCTCAGGAAGATTTTCTCGCGGGTACATCTTGAGTTTAGCGTTCTCGATGAGGAAGTAAAACTATTCTTATTAATATCCGAGTTGAAATTTTAATTCTACTTTCAACCTGAACTTTCTACCATCTGCATATTCTGAAGGATCAATGTATGTTTAATATAAATGGAAACTGAAGTTCTATTTAGCTATTTTTCTATTTTTCATTATTTCTAAATAATGAAGAAACGCACAAAATATTATTTGAAGGTTCTAAAAAGGATTTAAAAAGGGAGCGAAATTAATAGATTAAATAGAATTTAAAAAAGTTGATATAAATTTCAGAGTATCTCTTTCAAAGTAGTGTTAAACGGAATATTGAATGTGAAGGACAGAAGAGATATACATACTTCGTGTACTTTCTACTATATATTTATTTTATGTTTTACTATGCTATTTGCTCTTCTACAGTCGGTAAAACTTCTCACGCGAGCGATTTTTTGATACTTTGTTTTCATTCGGTAGTTTAGCGTGACTACAAACGAGCACTTCTCGCTCACGAAAGGTGAATCGAAGAAAATGTTTTTGCTTCTTTTTTATCCTTTGTTTCGAGTTGATAGACTCGAGTCAGACTCGAAACAAAATCGAAAGATTACTCGGAGGCGGTGCGTTTGATGCATTGTTTATTATCATTATTATTATTTTTGTTGAATTTGCAACGTACTTCATTCATCGATTTCTTTGTTCTTAGATTATACAAGTAGTACGATTGGCTCGAAAACTCGCTCAATGTACTTTACTCAAGAATAGTATATTGAAAAAAAATTTGACAATAATCATTAAGCCTGGATAATAGTTATTAGATGCTTTGGTGAAATAATTTCAACTATATAAACGTTCAACTATACAAATGAATATATAACCAAATAATTTGGTAAGTACTAACAAATAATATTTCTAAGGTATTTTTTATTCTTTTTGGTATTTGTTGCCAAGGTTTGGTAATTGTTACTAAGTACTGGTGACAATTTGTTAAATAAAACCATATTGCTTAATGATACTTACATAATTAGGCGATAAATATACGACGGAATCGAATATTTTAGTGATAGTCAAATTATTTAGTAATTATTATTAAATTATTTGATATTATTTACCAAACAATTGGTTCCACTAAATAAATAATTAGTTTTACTAATTATTGTGCAGTTATAACCGGACGACTTACTATTATCATATTCGATACTAGTTACCAAATATTGCACTGAAACGTTCAACCAATATATTTGTTAATTATTACGAGATCTTTTTTCAGTGCGAATGCTGCAGTAAGTCTTTTCCAAGGAGTGCAATAACGCTAAATGTTCTACGGTCTATCTATCCATTCTGTCCATTAAACGAAAGTGTAAACTAAACAAGCGCCATAATTGTCGTACTTTTATCGTTAACACCAGCACATTCTTGTCGATAGATTTCTCCTACCTAGGACGATTTTCGGTACGATCTTGTAGCTTTCTTCTTATGTGATCCAGATGCACACGAAAACGTGAAAACGGCGCCGACGACGAGTTCTTAGCGTCGTGTGCCGCCAACTTCTGGCGAGTGTTAAACCAGCAGATGGCTTTTCCGGACCGGCGATCATAACTTCGACCTTTCATCTCGCCTTGCCGCGCGATCTAATAGGCACTCCAACTTATTTATCGAGAACAGAAAAGCACCAATTACTCGTTCGCTCCTCGGGGCAGGGTGTCGACTTCCTCATTACATTTTCACAATCGCTAACATCGCGTCGCGTCGCGTTGCAACACATTCTCCATTTCCGTTCGTTCATTTCGTTCTAGGGATTTATATTAAACACGTGTGACTAATTGCGCGTTATTGGACACCTAATGTCAGTAGGAAGTGGGAGAAGATTTTCCCTTTAAAATATTGGGTCTGTGAGATTCGAACGTCTGTGTGATTCAAACGAATATTCAACTGCTCATTAATTTTTATAAAGGTAAATTTTCAAAATACACAAATTTGCTTGTAGATTTTGATTTTATTGCGCTACTATCTTGTAGTTAAGGTTTTTCTATATCTCTGGAAAAAATATGTCCAGAAATATTAATTTTCAACAAATTTAATGTCTGTCATGAACTTATTTTTAAATTCTGTTACATCTTATAATAATAACATAAAGTTATAATATGTCTTATAAATGTGTGTAACACAACCATTCTTTAATATCCGACATCGCCATTTTTATTTTTTCATGATGTAACATGAAAAAATATGGTACACATATGATATTTGAGAAGTAAACTATATTAAAACTACTCTTAGTTTTCATCTATTTCTTACATCTTTTCTCTAATGACGACTAAGAATTTGTGAAGTCGACTGTTAAAAATAAAAGTTTAAAAACCGATGAAAGTTATAGAAAATCTAAGACAGAATGTACACACTATATATAAACTCGTACTAAACCGTTTCTTTTAAGTTGAGTTAAACTAGAGTTAAATTTAGAGAAGTCAAACAGCTAATAATTCTACTGCTATCCGGTAATACTTTACAGGCTAAAAATCGTGATATTCCTTTTTATTCGACTATTCCTTAATACTTAAGGTACTTCTATATATTATATTGTATATTTAGTTCGTTTCTATTTAATTTAAAAGTTTATATTTCTATCCGAGTTTGTCTTCTACAAATAAACACTCGCCTTTATCGACGCGAATTAAATGAACTCTACGGCGGATTCGATGTGTACATTCGATGCGCGCGCGTATGTGTGCGTGTACCAAATCAACATCGGAGAAACGGAGCGGCGCCAACAAGTTCTTCCCGAAAACATGGTTCAATTGTTCCTCCCGCGAGAATAAATATTTGTCAAAGCAGCCGCGTGCGAACCGGCAAGACGCGTCCCTCGTCCTTAGCGCGGGGGAGGAGACTGTAGGAAAGAGCCGCAAAAAGTTACAGGATCGTACGGTCAGTCGGGAAGTGTGCCTTTTCGGCGGAAAGGCGGCAACAGACGGTGAAACTTGAAAGCAGTTTTCCATGAAAGGAGTGGTCCTAAGCCACTGGCTTTTGTGCACGAATCTTTGTCGGCACGGCTCAATACTCATAGTGGGCGTCGTTGTACTTCAAAGTCGCACCCCCCGCTAATTTTCGTCTTCTCAAATAGAAAAAAGCGGTAGAAAAAAGATCCACCGACGCCTCGAATTCATCAGACGGACGAATAACGATTTTCGATTTTGTACAAGTGTTTGTCTCTGGGCAAATCACGATGTCGCAATATATAAGCATTCGATAAGCACGAACATTGCAAGTATACAGAATAATGCACACATATAAATGTATAAGTTTTATATATATATATATATATATATATATATATATATATAAAACTTATACATTTATATGTGTGCATTATTCTGTATATATATATGATACAAGCATCATCCTATCTTTATTACTCATTGAATATGAGACAAAGATGGTATGATGCTTGCGTCGACTTATGTTATTAAATGAGAAATACGCAATATACAGATCAATGTCGCAAACTCGGGCGTTTAAAAGTCTAAGTTTTGTTCGTGAGTAATGTATTTTTTTCTATTCCGATATATTCATAGAACAAAAAAATTTTTTTTGCTAATAGTAACTCTGTGGAGTGCAAAATCGCGAGCTTCCGCGCGGTCTCGTCTTTCCCGGAATTTGAAAGATGTATACACGCAGTTTGTAAAGAATCCTCCGACACTTCCGCGGCACGTTTACACCCACGACTTGAAAGACGCTCCATCAACAATTCTGCAGCTTCGATGGGCGGGACGGGCCGGAACGGACGACCGGAGGCTGGGGACCGCGTGTCGCAAAATGCACGAAAAGTTAATTGAAGCCGCCGTTTTTCACTGGCACGTTGGACAATAGTCGATTGTCCGTATGTCGACGTGTCCGTGCGGGGTGTTTTATTATAGGGGCTCGCTTGTGGTGGCGGAAGAGGGGGTCTGGCAGTCCGAGCACTTACCACCGTGACAGAGTCCTCGAGGATCAAGGTGTCGAGATGCTCGAGGAATATTCATTCGAGCGATGGCATGAAATTGGAGGGCGTGCGGCGAGTAATTCACGCCTACAGCTAGGAGAGGAAACGTGAAATCTATTAATTTAATTGTGTATAACGGATTCCGGAAGGCTGGCTTTTTAAGGGTATTAGCGAAATTCAATGAAGTCACTTAAAATAAATTATACGCATGCACATTGCAGATATTTATATGAATAATATATATATATATATACTTGCGAATTTTTATTTTCATGTGATAATAAGTGTAAGATACTGAAATTTAAATTTAGAGTTAAATATGAATTAGTCAATTCAATCGTGTTAATAAATGTAATATTACATGTGTTATATGATGCAAATAGAAAATTTAAATCCAACTTTTAATTCAGATTTGTAAATTTCATATGAGATAAGTTTCAAGTAACGACGATTAATCTGATTTTTATTTTATTCTTATTTTTAACTCTCCCCAAGTAAGTATTTTTGCTATTTTCGGAGTGGCAATTCAAGTTCATTAAGTTTTCCTCAGTTTTTCTTTCTTTAAGACGCTCGAAAAAATTCCCCAAAAAATTGGAACTTCCGTTATTCTTCTACTTGAAGACCACATAGATTTTTTTTTAATAAATTATTCTCTCTCTCTCTCTCTCTTCCTCTTTCTCTAAATATTTTATTTTTAATAATTTTTTAATAAATATTTCTGAGCACTTGTTGAAACGGCTCAATTGACTCTGATTGTCACTCGGGTCGTTAATATATCTTTATTTTTAATTTTACTGTTATAAAAAGTAATTTGCAGCCTCCGCTCTCATACGTCTTCTTATATGTTTTCTCATTCGTCCGCAAGGGAAATTTTGATTTTACATTAATATTAAATATAACCATCGCGTCGGACAAATCAGAAACGCGAATGCGAGTCAAAGTTTTTGACTCGGCTATTTAAAAGCCGTGTTATCGAGGCGAGGATATCGGAGTCCGATTACCATAAAATTTCACGTACATGCGCCACTCGCTGGCGCAGGAAAGCCCGCTACCGTGCTGCTGAATACTCGATCTGAGAAACGGTTGCAACAAAAGTGCGCCTCGGTGCGGGCAGAGAGCCGCGGGTCGAGCGAGTCAAATCGCCGACGAGTCCGCGGCATAAGTTTCGACCGTTTCCACGGAGCGATTGCCTGTCGCGTGGGAATGCATTGAGGGTCAATACTTGTCGGGCTACTTAACGCATACCCTCGCGTCGGGACAGTCGCGCGACCGAAGGACTGCATAGAGGTACGTCGCCGCGACGAATCGAAGATTTCACGGGGACCGATGCGGCTTTTGCGGACTTCTCCGCCCACGAAGCTATGTGCTGTCCGAGTGTTACAATGTGCCTTCGTTAAGAAGGACCAGCTGCGCAGCGTACTGTTAAAAATAGCCGCTGCTTGAATTTCATTAAAATTTTCAAAGAGCGACACCGACGCGCGGATTGCAAACGGCTGAATTTCGCGACGCGTCTTTCGACGTGTTCTAACATGTGACATATTTTTTTCAAACCGCTGTAATCTCAATTATACCATTGCCTTACAGCGAAAACGTATTTTTATTACTTAAAAATGCATTGCTCATATAGTCCTTGTAAAAAGTAATTGAAGAAATTAGAGGCACGCTAATATTTCTATTTTTCGTGTAAAAAACGCCTATATAGTATATACAGGATGTCCTAGAACAACCTTCGAAGCTTTCGAGGAGGCATTATACGAATTAAGGTGAACATAAGTCCTATACCATTTTGCGATATTTGCAATAATTATCGAGGTATTAATTAAGAAAGATTTATGAATGGTCATGCGAGATATGGTAGATGAAATGTAGTAGCGACATCTGCCGTCGTATGCTTGTACGTTAGGTCGTACTGTACAAAAATGTTCTCTACTTTTTTCCTAATAACTTGTAGATTTTTAGTTACTAATTAGATAACATTATCGTGAGCGATCATTCGCCAATTTTCTTTAATTAATAATTAGGAAGACGTAAATAATGGTACCAACGTTTTCGTAACATTAATGGGAATATTTCATTTTACTTTAACTTATACTTGTTAACAAATGTTCTGCACTCGTTATATTATTCTACTCCTCTTGGCACACATCGCTTTCACCTTCTACCATCAATGTTATACGGCAAGCCGGTTCAGAATTGAATTGGTTCAGTGGAATTTTTCAGACTAGTCCAAAGTTTACGATTGCAAAAGATTACAATACTTTATGTACATATAAATCGAAGCAAAGTATCCGGATACGGGTGGACAGCTGGTCTCTCGACTTTCATTCACTCGTTGAATCCCCGAGGGAGGATGGACTTCTACGACGATGCAATGCGCGACATCGCGAGACTCCTCTTTTTTTGATACCCTCAGAATCACAGAAAGCATCGAAGATGGCAGATGACGACCGACCTGATTAGATTCGGTGTTATTTGAAAGGGAGCCAAGATTTCCGGGACCGTTACGGATTTCGAATCGGCATTCAGTTGATTTCCGCGCACCTTGGAGACGGTGATTTGGCCGCGTAAACAGGGGCACCTGGTGCTAGATCGCGAAAAGGCAGAGGAAGAGAGAGAGAGTTGGTTTAAGTTTCTTTCAAACGACTTTCTTACGAATGCACTTTAGTCGTTAGCAGATGCGATCCGCTCGTGATACGGATAGGTTTTATGATTTTCTACGGTCTCTGCGCGCGCTCGCGCGAGGAAGAGAACGTCTTCGTACTCTGAATCTATGGCGTATTTCATTCGGGTCTTATTGTGTTGCAACGGCCGGTAGTTGCCTACACAATATGTTATTAGTGTCGGGCACATTAATCAATTAAAATCTTTTTTAATTAAAATAATAGGCAAATCAATAAAATTAAAACTAATCAACCAAGTGGAAAAAACGACGAATAAGAGCTGGATGCAATTAAAAACTAATTAAACTAATCAACCAACCAAAATTAATCAATGGTCATATATAATATCACAAATGATTTCATGGTTCGATGATAGTTAATTATTAATCAAATTTTGATGTGATTAATTATACGTTGATTAATAATTAATACCATGAATCGAATTATCGTTCGCTACCATAGTTATTTGGTCTGTCCTTACAGATTATTTATTTTTTTGTTTTAATTATATGAAACAAAGTTAGTATAACATGATATTGAAAATGTCATGAAAAAATTTTTATGTGGTATCTGCGTCACACATATGTATGTGACGCAGATACCGAATGTGTTAATTTGTCTTTCTTTTTTACACTACTAAATTTATATAATTAATAATTAATACATTACCAATAGTCACTTTTTACATTAATAATTTTATATTACATTTTAATTTTTTATATTTTCATACTTTATCTATATTTTTGTAATATTTACATTTTATATTTTTTTAAATTGAGATATTGAATTTGTCGGTATTTGATATCGGTGAGTATTTTACGACCGATCAGTATCTGCATGAATATACAGTTACGAAATATCGTCACTTGTAATCCTAAATAATTAACTGATCATCGTTAATCATAAGATCTTAGTAAGTTTCCTTTTCTTGCATGCACGAACAAAATTATTATTGCCCGTTTATATTTGTGGTATATAGTTGCAATTATATATATATATATATATACATATATATATATACATATCTATAACAATATCTATCCAATTTTTGACATCTTTGTAGACAGACGTGACGGATTTAAGGTCTCTTTTGGGTTTGCCAAGTTTTTTTTCACGTCTGAGTCAAGTCGTATATCTTTATATTACCTGATGCAAAAAAAGTAGAATGTTAAAAATGTGGGAAAACACTGGAAGTGAATGGTTTTTCTTTCTCTCTCTTGTAATCGTTATCTGTTTGAGACAAAAAGTGTGAGACTGCAGCAGACTATTAATGTTTCTGACCTTTCTGTAGCCATAAATAGGTCACACAATGGCCAAACAATCAGAATGACTTCCTGGAAAGACGCAAAAAATTTACTTTTGTTGAGTTACGGAATATAGTAACCCTGGGGGCGTTCTTTTTCAGATATCATCATGCGGATTCTCCAACGATTTATTCGTTTCGTCACACTAATTACCCAAGTATTACTTCGTGGGATTTCTTTGTGGTATTTTTTTCTTTTCTTCACCGGCTGTCAGGGCAAAATTTAACTAGACTTGTTCATGTCAAAAGATTTGCCGAGACTTAATTAATACAACTTAATTGGCATACAGCTCAAATTTCTTTCAGAAATTATAGCTTTTGATGGGGAGATCGATTTTAGGATCAGACATGTGATGTTTTAAAGACGCGAGATAGTGCTTTTGTGCAATGTGCAAGCTACAATGTGTACACCTATTATTAATATAAGCGTACGTATACATATGCGGGATTATGAGGATAATTCAATGACCGTAAAAATCAACGCGACGCTGCTTTCGGTCGAAGACAGCTTCCTATTGAGAAGCGCTCGAGCGAGCGGCGGGATTAAATCGAACGTGCAACTTCGTACAACGATACATCGATAAAAGATTTTTTTTCCACATCGTACTACGAGAACCGTACGTGCTGGCGCGTGCGTGCATTTTATTGGCGTTAATAAATTTCACGGAGGCGGATGCAAGTGAAAATCGCACGCGGACCATTCGTTAGCGCGCGAAAATTTACCGCGGTAATCCAATAGACGTCGGATGATAACGACGGCGTGCCGATGAAAAACTGACAAATCGCTCGTCGCCGATCGTCGTCAATCAACATCATTCCCGATCAAGCGTTATACGAGCGTCTGATTTGCATTAATAAATTTCGCTGCCGTGCCCCGGAAACCGCAGAGTGGAGATTTATGATGGCGATTTTGCGGATTTCTCATAGAAGCGCGTGTGAAAAACGGCGGTTGCGCGAAAAAAATATCGTATTCTTCTCGTCGCCTCGTTCGCAAGCAATATCGTTTCGCTCGAATTCGCGTTCGACGTGAAATGAATAATCGTGTTACCCGCGATTGTTTCAAGCGAGTAAAAAAAAAAAGAAAGAAAGAAAAGATATTCCCAAGACCTATTCGATTGTTCGATCAAGTCGAGATAGTTTTGCGCGCGTGAACGTTTATAAGATTCTGACAGAAATAAAAAATTAGATAAAATTTTTGGGAAGCTGTAAAAAGTTAATTATATTCTGCAAAAGAATTATGCTTCAGTGTAATGGTCTCACTTTAGGTTATCTGAAATCAGTATTAATACATTTTTTTTTATTCACTAGCGTTATGGTTATCGGTTCGAATTTTGAAAAGAAGACAATATTTTGCAAAATGGGACTTAAGAAAAATCAAATGTAATTTTTCCACTAAAAAATTCAAGCTTGTAAAATAGATAAATATAAAAATGGTTTTGAAAGAAGACCTCCGTGCAATTTGTGTCTTAATAGACACATATAATAAAAAATTTATATCCCTATTAATTTACGACTCCTAAAATTTTATCTAATTTGTACTTCTGTCAGAATTCTATTATTCCTTAAGACCGAGCATCACGAGGCGCGCATGTAAGACGGATCTCTTTATGACCTTTGTGGGATCCTGACAGTAAATCTTCGTGTCGTCGAGGCTCCCCTTAAACGTTCATGCCAAGAGTAAATATCGTCGCGATTCCCGCTCGGCGGATCCCGCGGATCGTGAAATTCCACGCTCGGCGTGATTTAAGGAACGACTGAAGGACATTAAAATAATTCAGCAATTGCCGTACACCGAAGAAAGAGAAGCTCATTCGCCGTTCGCAAATCAACGAAGTATATAATTAATAGCATGTGACCTTTTATAAAGAATCACTTCGTGTCGTGCAGTTTGACTCGACTGTCCGTGAGGTTATCGTTGGGAAACGTTATTTATCGGAGTCTACAGGACGGTGTGTTGATCTACGATACGATCATCATTAATCATGCTTTAAGCGCAGATTAAATTGCGATTTATATCGCGAATGCGTAGAATTGCCTCGTTAATTTAACTCAAGGAGACTTTGCGACATTCGAAAGGGAATTGACGCACGCGGTAGGTGTCTCGGTGATGCGATAATCTCGAGTAAAACTCTATATAGCAATTTTGTCCCATAGGATCACGCGTTGTATCGATGACAAAACAAGAGGAAAAGGGAAGAAGAAGCACAAATTTCTGCTTAGAAGGAAATATACGGAAGTATCGCGCGCGCGCATGATTCCGATGGATTGTGGATAAGTTATAAGAGATACGTATTTTTGAAAATATCTATTACCTCGCGTGCATATTTAGGAACTAAAAGAATCTCTCGAAAGAAATTCAGTAAAATTGATTGTGGACGAGCATCTTCGAGGCATAAAAGAAAAAAACTTCAGGTATATTAGGAAGTATTATTTGGTTTTTGGAGGATAGATCGATAATCATTTCAGTTAAATTAGTTTCCGTTAAGTTGTAACGCAAGTGTTTTTTATAATGTATTCTATATAGATTTTATTTATCTACAGTAACGTTATAGCAATTTTTTAAGGTAAATTTTGGAAAAATAAATTACAAAATAAATCGGACAAAATAGAGAATTCATACATATGACGCTTTCTATGACGATTGTTGGATTATTGTTGTGATGCAGATAATTGTGGATGAGGAATGCATTGACTGAAAGAATCTTTAACTTTTTTATGATAGTCTGAAAAACCGAGAAAAATATATTTGTTTTCAATTTTTCACTCTACCGTTATTGAATATAGCTGAAATATACCTGCATTATGTGTGTCCAACAATGTAGAAAGTATTTCGCTGCATAGTTAGACAGTAGAAAGCAATCTACTGTCTACATTTGTCGAAAAAAAAGGCACGTGAAAAGGCAATATAAACAGCTATTATAAGAAATATATTTTCATCGCGCTTGCAGTTTTTGCGTTTTAGCACGACAATTATGCTACCGGCGTTAACCGATAATTAACTTTTTTGCTGGAACCGCGCTGTTACGCGAAGTAATTTAAATCGCTGACTCTTGACTTTCTACTGCTATGTACGGCGAAGCTCTTTCTCTCTCTTTCTCTCTCTCTCTCTCTCTCTCTCTCTCTCTCTCTCTCTCTCTCTTTCTCGCCGAAGAATCGCCGGACGGAACGTTAAAAGCAGTATCGACGCGTCACGAGGAATTCATTTATAAATCATACCCGTTACACGCCGCTGTAATAACCAAATGAAAGATCCTTGAAATAAAATCACGCGCAACTGTCCGCAACAATTTCACACTGAATAGGAAGCAAGTAGGAGATTAATATACGATGATCTTGCATTACGCGAAGCGCGTGTAATGATACCGCTTTGAGTGGGACCTTTTTCCGCGAGATGATGAGACAATTATCACATGCCTCCTCGTTTTATCAGCTCTCAATATGTCACAAATCTTGTTGGACATCCGTAACCTTGCAAGTATACTTTTAAGGAGGCAAAGATACAAATTTTTTTCAAGACTAAAAAACTAATGTAATAATGACAAACACTTTTTTCAGTTTATAAGCTGGTATTAGATACACAATTGGCGTTTTTGTTTGCGTTCTACCTTCAACATGAAAACAAACATTCGCTCGGTCGGAAATAGGCGCTTCGGAATTGGATAATTTTAAATTGAAATTACATTACATGTGGAACTCAGATGAAGATTTTGAGGATTTTTTCCGCGAAAGGGACGAATGCTACTTCTCGCGACTCGCTGCTCTCTCGCTCGCCCTCGTTCCCTCTTCGCTTCTCCATGTTCCTACATCTTGATTCCTTTTTTCTTCCCTCCTCTTTTCCTTTCTTCCACAATATTCACCCAATGTCCACCAGGTAAAAGGCGTGCATTCATTGTTTCGGTGCGTAGCGCTTATTTCGCCGGAAATAAATGACCAGGCGCATAAAGACGGTGGCAAAAACTGTCGGCTTCCTTCGTTAAAATTAATATATGTCATCATTATTTTTAATAATGCAAAAAAAGCAAGAAGCAATCCGTACCGGGTAGTAGGAGTTGCCGGAGCATGCCGCAGATGGCTCTGTCGTTTCTATTTGTTTTACCGGGAGTCTTAACGAGGGCTGACAGACAGACAGACTAACGTTCCATCATTATGTTCAGTCTTTGAATCTCGCAATTTTAGGATTTTATTTCACCGCGCGTTTAAAGATATGTTACATAAGAAAAATTTATTATTGTTTACCTTGATATTTTATATTTCAGCGATATGAATAAATGTTCGATTTGATTTCTGAATAGTTGCCACGTGCTTCATGAATTTTTTTCCAATGTCGTACGAACGTTTGACTTTCATTTCTTCGCAAGAAGAGATAATTTGAAAGTGTTGCTTCTCCGAAGATACTTCTTTTTAAAAGTAGAAAGAACTTTATAGAAGGAGACATCGGCTGGTCAGTATGACCTAGAGAGGACAAAGAGAAGAAGCCAATATGAACACATTTCCGACACTGGGACTCACCGGTTGGTATAACCAAGAAAGTTAAACAAATAAGATGTATAAAATACCGAACCCAATGGGTCAGTATTAATTATCTCGAATATATGTCAATTCTGTACAGAATTAACTCCACTGAAATACTCATATAAAATACAACTGAGTATTTCACTCTTCGATGTTATGCACTCGAATAAGGGAAGTGAGATATTCGCCCCTTCTATCTCAGCTCCCTTTCACCTTCAACCTCACGTAGCTTCTAACCCGTTTTCCGGATTGATGTTTTCGATCAAGCTCACGAGAACCAATTAATTTGCAGATGGTGAATTGATGGCAAAGGGCAAAAAAATTGAAATATTCCCTAATAGATGGATAAAACGATTCACCGTAATAAGGGGTTCAGAACCGGTCTGAAGTAAACCAACTCTTATGTATTGTTCATCGATTCTTTATTTATAAAAATTATGGTCTATTTACATATATATTTTGTTTATTTCGCCCTTTTTTTATAAAAAAACTTATTATATCGATTACTTACAAAAATAAACGTTAACAAAAATAATTATTAATATTTTAATTTATAATTTACTTTGTCATATAAAGAAATTATGAAATTGACATTGTTATTTAGCTAACGTTTTTCGTTGTCCGGAAACAGAAATGTAATTAGCTAGAATTTTTAGTAGATACAAACTGCTATTAGATATCGAATTGTCATACAGTTGCCGACTGAAAACTTGTCCACTATTGTCAGAATGAATTTCGGAATGCATATGTCTTGTCTAATGGGAATGCTTTTACTGGAGAGAAAATTCTCCAAGACGAATGCGTTCCGAAATCCATCTTGACAATGCAGATAAATTTTCAGTCGGTAATTGTACATCAGATGTCGAGCGTACTGAGCAGAGCTGACGTGTAACGAGCGAGTATGCGAGATTGTAATGTTTCCGACCGATATTCTTTAATGCGACAAAGATTATAAATACAAACTTATTAAACATTTAATTAGTTCTTGTCTCTTGTTTACTGCTCGTATACGCACGCGAGTGAGCAGAGCTCGACAATATTTATAAACTGTTATATTAAGGATTAACTAAATACAGAAACAATTAGTTAAATCTATAATATATTCCTTACAACTAAAGAGAAATTATGATCAGTAGTTCAAAAACCGATGAAACAATAGAAAAAGAGACAAGAGAAATTTACTCACTTTCAATTTTGAAAAGTGCTCATAAATATCACATGCGATGCTAATCCCATTTCGTATATTTAACTAATATGAGATAAGGCAGTTTGTCCGTATGGATTTTTATGAGACGATCGACCTTATTGACACCAACGTATGTCATATGAAGTTTCAATATGTTATTGTTATGTCGTAATTGCTCCGACACCCTATCTATGTATAGTAAAACAAAGTAAGTGGGTGCAAAATCGTCATATTTATTTAGCGAAATATGGTTTTTAATAATATTTATCCTGTCCTGTTGGTCGATAAGTCTGTCAAGCCTGTTTTTCATTGTTATAAAAATTTCGCATGTTTAAACGTTCGCCATTTTATTATTTTTTATAGATTCAACTAGTTCTAGTTCGGGCGATAACGACATTCTTATAAATTAATAATTTTGTAAAAATATCTGTTTCAGATACATGGTTTTTTCAAAACACCAACGCCGCCGAGGTATCTGCTTTTTGAGGCGCGAAGTTTACAGAGTTCTTTTGGCAAAAAAAGGAAAAAATGTGAATAAAATTTTTTTGTATACTTTAAAGGTGACAAAATAAAGACATGCTTTTTACTTTCCATACAAATATTTTTTTTATAGGGTAAAAAATCCTCGAAAATCGTTAATTTTTCAGTGCGTCACAGTGGAATAATCTCTTGTAATTGTAATTAACAAAGAAACTGCTTGGCTAATTAATACATTTTATGAAAGCAAAATTATATGTTATCATGTTATTTACACAGAGAGAAAGATTTCTTCGCATTTAATAAATTTTATTTCCAAATACATTTGATCATTGGAATGATTCAAGAAAACTAATGTTTTAATCAATAAGTATAATTGCTTGCTTTTAAAATTAATTTTATTGTTTGGTCCAAATAATTTAACGTCTTGTTCAAAAGGAGAAATTTGTGTTAGTAAATTTTAAACGTGTTCTTTATTAAAATCGTTCGTAATCCTTGCATAAAAACAATCTATCGTATATGTCGTGTATGATGTAGTTAATGTAATGTCACAATCGTATACTAAAATCCGATATCGTTCAGAATTGTTTTTAAAACGAATTATGTAAATGCGTGGTTAGAAAGTTACATATTAAGATAAAACACAAAACTAGTTTCACGTTACCAATATGATCTATCGGTCATTTTCTATTCATTTTTTTGAAGATGCAAGACAAACACATCTAGAAATTCTTGTACTTTAGTTAAATTCTGTTTCTCTATAAGTGATAATAAAGCAAAATTAAAATTTAAAGTCAATCTATCATTTAGGAACAATTTCAATTTGGTGTGCAATTTATATAAGAGAAGGGTATATACTTATAATATAATTTAATAGCTTATTAGGTATATTTTGATGCTTCCTTGTAAACGTATTCAGTTTAAAATTAGATTTTTAAGCTATACGTTTCAAATGATTTTGCTCATATTATTTTAGATGAGTTTTATGCATTTAGTGTTTATTTCATTATATTCGTAGATACTTTTTCAGCGGAAAACAATATAATTGGAGTGAAATATGTTGATTATTGAAAACATTCATAACTCTTTTATAAAAACATGTTCTATCTCGTATATTATTTACTATATCACACACACACACACACACACACACACACACACACACACACACACACACACACACACAATAAAATAAAAATATTCATATAATAGAAAAAGGTATGTAATATTGTTACCTTTGTTCGAACACAACAATTAAATTGCAGCTGTCAATTAATAAAGAGAAGCAACAGAGTAACAACGACGAACGAATTTAAACGAACGAATTTAAAGCCGCCATGTTCCCAGAGGCGTCTGACGTACGGTATTCAACGAGTATAGCTTGCGAGTCGGTATGAAAAGATCAATCGAGAGTTCGAAGCGCCCTGACAATGTGAGAACGGAATTACGAGGTTCCTGACTCGATGCACGTGCCACAGTCCAGTAATTGCGTTGCGATGCAAAAGGTGTGTTCGTCTTTTGCATGCGTGCAACGGCGCCGGCCTTGGCCGCCGCCATCGCCGCTGCTGCAGACGCGGGTGATTAAGTGCATTTGTCAAGAGTTTATCGACATCGTACCGCACCGCCGTCGTGCGTGGCCTCCTTCGCTTCAATCGGTCCCGAGTGATCTTCCCCGCCGACAGCCCGACGTCAGATTTCATCAGCGTCGAAACGTTGCCGAACTGTCGATTCAGGAACGCTGCCGATTCAATCGCCGATAACGGTTACGCGAGCGCGCGCTCGCGCACTCTCGCCACGCATAAAATTTCTGACAAGGAACATCCCTTGCTTTAAGCGCTTCCTCCATTAAAAAGATATCGTAACCTCCGGTTACGCATCTCGCGAACATACGAGAGTCGGAGATGCGACGATAAAATCGCCGGACGGTGCACCGAGGTGCACGGTTTTTCAAAAATATTCGCGCAAGCTCGATAATACTTCAGCGGAGCTCGCAGACTCCCAGGGTGTTCGTGCGCGTTATCTGACGTGACGTCGTTATCCTCGCGCTGCTCTTATCGGTGACTCGCTTTCAGCACACGCGCTAGGATACGAAGGGTCGGTCGCCACACGCGTAAACCACGCGCGTCCTCTTCTTTGTCAGCGGCGACGTCGCAATTATTTCGCTGCCACCGTACATGGTAACGTTAGCCGCTGCCGCGTCTCGTAGTCCCGGTGTATGTCCGACGACCTTCGCTGAAACCGTGCTATCTCCGCCTCGTATATCTTATTTTCTTACAATATACTGCACTGCACGCGTCGTAAGAGCGCTCGTTCACTTTTTGCTAGACCTGTCTTGACTACCGTGTGGTACAACTCGCTACGATCGAGGTCGAAGGTTCGCAGAGGGATATTGTTATTGAAGAGCGTGCAAGCCAGAGGAAGATTCATCGAGATTATCATGTGGTCGCGCGGTGCACTTTCTAAATTAAATATTAATTAAATATTCACTCTTGTAATATACTGAATGGTATATTTTCTAAAAAATTAAGAACCAGAGAGGGAGATAATGTTAATATAAACTATTTTACGGTGAATAATTATTTTCGGCACTTTAATATTGAATAAGGGATCACTCATTTCTGACGCATTTTTTCATTAACTTAAAATTGTTGAGAAAACTCCGGGAAAACTCATTTGTGTTAATAAAGAATCCACTCAAAATTTAAATTCAACATTTACTCTTGTAATTGCGTCACTTGGAATTACAAGAGTAAACGTTCCATTTAAACTTGGAGTGTCTTCCCTATTGTTTGCAATGAATTTTCAAACGTTCCGACTGAGACTTTACTCCAAGAAAGTTTAGAAAACGACATTGTGTTCCTATTGATTCTCATTCGAACGTTCAATACGACGCCTGCGGGACAGTTTGCGTTTAATAAAATAACTCACGAGAATAATAAACAAACCCGACCGCGCCGTGCCGTGTATCGACGACGCGCGCTTCGTTGTGCGCTAATTGGATGTTATTTATCGCCAGAACGGACGTGGTTCGCGCTGATTGAAATATGTTGTAACGACCCGAAACGTGGCAAATGAAAATGTACACTTAGCTCTGTGCGCGCATGGTTAAGCGGTCGCGATAAATTGGAGGCGAGCAGTCGAGCTGTTTTAATAACGACGTTGTTTTAATAACAAGGTAGAAAATGTGCGCGCTTCGTTACGCAATTTGACAAAGTTTTATTGTTTCGTTAAATTGCAAATTTGCGTAGCGGACTCGTTTATCTGAGTGTTGGGGCCGAATACACAGCATCGACGACCGATACTCGAGGATATTGTGAGTGAACTTTGATCTCTGCCAGGTGCGACGCTTCACGGGCCGCGTTATGGGGGCGTTGTGTATTCACATGAGTTTCCATCATAGCCTCTCTCATGCGGGTGCATTCACGTCGGACGATCCATTCATATTAGTTAAGTTCTGGTACACGCGCTTCGGCCGGTGGCCGCGTGTGAAAGATTTAGAAATCATCGTCGGTTGATCTGTTTACTGAAGTGACGTGTTCGCTATACTCTCTCGGGATGTTACTCGAAGACTCACTCTTTCGCTGTTGACATTTGTTCGTGAGAAGTGTTATTTTAACACACGTGGTTTGCCTCATTCCCATTAATTGTGCAAAGGCCCAAATGATGATTGAATTTAATATAGCTAAATACGCTAAATTCATATATCCTTTACCTCGTTTCGTCGACTGTTTATTGATTGTACAGTTAATTTTGTGGATGCGATTTTAATTATATTCTATATATAACTTTATAATTATATTGTATCGTTATATATTTATATAATAATGATTTTATGCGTAACTTATTTAATAAAACGCAATGGTAGAATATTACAGTATCGGTCACTTGTCATTGCCGCTCAACGTGCGAACCCAGATACAATTGGTATTTGTAGATACAAATCTGTGTGTGTGCAATTAATTATATTTTATACGCAACTAAATAATGTCGGTGGTTATAATGTCGGTCAACAGTGATCATCACGTTATCCAATACATACCGAAATAACTCATAAGTTTAATCGGTATCTGGAATTATAACAATTATAAAGACACTCGAATATTTTATTATATATTCTTGTTTTTCTGGTTTGCAGTATACGGTCGTGTGAACACGCTGTACATGTTTGCTGCAGAGGGAGCATCTTCTTCCAGTCTCTCGGGGTACGAGAAAGTGTTGAGATGCGATGATAGCGGGCTTCGCATAGCAGCTGTTGCCGCGTGATAGCGTAAGGCAGGGTTTAATGTACCTCGAAGCCGACATGAGCGCATACTTGCCTATCCGCGTCGCTGTTTACCCTTCACGCGCGGCATATGGCGCACAATGATTTTTCCATGAAGATAATTATGCGAAACCATCTATCCGCGCAAAGGACACCGCTTGCGCGCTTCGGATGTGTCCTTCGTACCTACCTTCTCCTGGCAGTTGCGCTACTCTATTTCATGTAGGGATTCTCGTTACCTACGCATGGGAGAAAATTGCATCATGAGCGAGCGAGCGATCTGCCGAAGGTGAATATAACGCGCTGCTCTGAGAATTGCCCACCTTCACTACTAGTAGAGTATTACCCGTATAAAGTGAAATAAAACGAACAAAATACGGATTTGTTCTATTCGAACTATCTGCCGTAAAGATTCTAAAGAAAGTACTGATTCGATGTCTGACTTGAGTAGAAAGAAAAATAATTTTGAACAAAATTTGTTCGTACTTGGTTCATACGTGTTCATGCATTTGATTTTGTGTACTTTTTAAACCTTCACTACTAGTAGAGTATTACCCGTATAAAATGAAATAAAACAAACAAAATACGGATTTGTTCTATTCGAACTATCTGCCGTAAAGATTCTAAAGAAAGTACTGATTCGACGTCTGACTTGAGTAGAAACAAAAATAATTTTGAACAAAATTTGTTCGTACTTGGTTCATACGTGTTCATGCATTTGATTTTGTGTACTTTTTAAACATACAAAGAATTAAATAATGTCAATAACCGAGAGAGAAGATTTCAAATTCATACTAATGTCGTTCGGAAAAAAATACTATTTTTATTTTCAAATAAAGTAGAGGAAGGCCAACAAGAGTTATCACGAATATTGGTGCAAAATTAAACTTTTAACACTGTTATATTTTTAATTCTGAAATTTATGTGCAATATTTGTATATTAGTCTTTAATATCATAGTAGTTTTTTATCAAAATCTTACATGCAGTTTAAAAGATATTAAAAATAGAAATGAAAAGAATAGCGCCCTAGTATCAAGGAACATGTATAAGCGTCAGTTAGTTAGCTGCAAATATTGTTAGCAAATATATATTAGCTTAGTTGCAAATATTTTGAATAGCCAACCTTCTAATTGTATAAATTACATAATATTTCACTACATATATAGTGCACAAGTTTCATCAAATTCTCACAAAACTCGTTTCATGATACAATATCACACGATGTATACACCTATTTTCAGAAGGAAAATTACCAAAGCGATAAATCGACATCTACGAGAGTCACTTGCTCATTTCCGCCGGAGCCGGTGCATTCGCTAAAAAGGGGCAATGAAAAAAATATGATAAACAATAGCGCGTGACTCTTTCCTCCTCGCGCTAGTAGTCGAGTCGGCAGCCTCGGACGCGAGCCAGGCACCTAAATCACACCCAATGTCAACGGGTCAACAATGCCCGTCACGCGCATCCATCTTATTAACGAATGTTAATCATGTCTTCAACAACGCGTCGTCCGGGTATTACCCGCCGCGACCACCTCGGACGCGCATTGTTCGGCCGAGCTTAACCGAACAGAACGTAACCCACCCCCTCGGTTCCCTTGTGTGTAATAAGATACTCGCCATCTTCGTATGTAAATGCCGGCCATTCATTACGTTCCCGGCTGAATGATTGGGCCTTTTGTGGGAATCCTTTTACGACAAAGCCGTATCATCGCTTAGAACGTTCGTGGACACGAGCAGGGGAATAATATTTTGCGGAGTTCTAGTTGGGCTTGCGCGAAACGGGAGGGTTGAAGCCGGTCGGGCGAATTAAAGTCGGACTTAGGGCAATTGTGCCACGTGCAACAGCGACTGGTGGTTTTCCCGATGACACTTTTATCGGTCTTGCGGTATCAAACGAATCTAATGACCACAACGAGTCGCGCGAACTTTGTTTGTGTATCGTTATCGTTGTTGTGTATGAGAGTATTTATACGCGCCGAGCTAAACTCGTTAAAGGTTCTATGTATCTTTTTTATGCACACAAGCGGCCTTGCAGGGTAAAAATAATCCATCGAGCGACGTCGCGAGTGAAACGTGCGCGCGAGCGAACGATTCATGCTGTCGAGTGTCGGCGCCATGCTGAAACGACAGGTGTATATGTGAACGAATTTAAAAGAATCGCTAGTTGACCCGCGGGAGACGAACTTTGATCCCGTGATGCGTGGAGAGTTCTCGCGCATTCGTGTGGTATATATTTGCGCTCATGAGCAACGCGATCTTCGCACGTCAGCATCCACGCGAACAGGTTTAATGAGAAATATTATCAGAGCGAGAAAGAGAGAGAGGAGGGAGAGAGAGAAAAAGAGAAACAAAGGCTTCCAGACGTCTTTCGAGCGCATCTTGCAAAGACGTGTAACGACCTCGCTAATGGATGAATTCAATGAACCTGAAAAACTTATGAGACGTTGTTACGAAGCGCGTGATTTCTCTTTTGAAAATCACAGGAAAGCTCGAGCATTTCGTCTGTGTACCTCTGTTCCACTTGTAATCTTCAAGTTTCCTCAATCACCAAATTTTGAATATGTGAAATTATTCAAAATTATATAGAATATAATAAATGTATTCTCTTTATTATATATATATATATATATATATATATATATATATATATATATATATATATATAAAGGATATATAGGCTGCAGAAAAGATCCACCCTCTGATTCTTATGAAATTCAGTGAAATAGTATCAAATATACCTAAATAAACATATTTAAAAGATTTTTTAATTAAAAATAAATTAAGATAACATCAAACTAATAGTCATACTTATATATATAGTCATACTTATATATATAAATATATATACTCATACTAATATATAGGTTGAATTTTAGAATTTTGCGAGGTGAAATATTAAGATTGCGAAAAAAGGATCAACATTTCGTCTCGGGATATTCGACTAAATACTTGGATCTAACTAAAAATTTGAGTATCTTGTATCAAATTTCAAGTGACAACTGTTATTATACATCCAATATCGATATTGACCGATTAAACGGCTGCTCGAATATCGGTATACTAGCGCGAAAAATTTAAGTCTCTGCAATTATTCGTCGAAGTAATAAAAAGTTCCCGTTCGCTTGTCGCGTCGACATATAAATTCGCGCGGTCGCTCATCAGCCGACGAAAGGGCAAACGAGTTTCGCCCGGGTTCAGAGAATTTGCACCGGGGCACGCGAACGTTTTGTCTTCGGGGCGTCGTTCGCAGATCTTTCGGTACTCAAAAGGAGTAGGTATTTGGCCCGGCCCGCGCGCACCCACGTTCCTCCGTCTGGAGGAGCGAATGGTTCTAGAGACGTTTTATGTTTTATGCGAGTTGTGCAGCTGCCCGTTACCAACACCCCCGCAACTCAATATTCAAATTAGCAGACGGGACTGTCTTCCTTTCCCCTCTAACTCCGTCGCCGCCCCTCGTTGCCCCGTTGCCGCGCACTCCTGTCCGCCCCCCTGCGTGCGTCCGCGTAATGAGAAAAAAGACGTGGGCCTCGCGAAATATTATCATAATGACGTCCGACTGTAGGTGTAAAGTACCGCGAAATAAAGGAAGAAAAATAACGAAATGTCGTATAATATAACATCCAAGGAAGTGAATCATTTCGAGCGCGATTTTTGCTGGTGTTTACTTTTATACTGCTAATTAATTGATTCGATGTAATCGCTACCCTCGTAGTTGTGTGTTAATTCGCGTTTAAGAGAATTGTTTACTCCCGTTTCCCGAATCTAAAATCATATCGATGACCAGTCGATTACGCTTATGCAGCTTCGATTTCTCGCTACCTGTTGAATTTCCCTCGCGAGGAGTTGCGCTACTCTTGTGCGCGACGTCGTTCCCGGGCGATTAGTGTTGATCTAGAATGGAAAAAAGGAGAAAGCTCCACGGGCAGCTGCGTCTACTATCCATAGCGCCCCTGCGCTTTTAGTTAAGCCGCAGTGTTAAAGTAGGACGAAACGACGTTTACGACGCGCGACCGGTGTCAAGCGAGCAGGGCGAAAGGGTGTTAGTTTCACCTGGGTGGTCCCGCGACTCCTTCAGGATTAATCGGCGACGTCCCCGGGACGCAATATATAAATTGGACTGTTTGGCCGTTCCTTCCACGACCCCCGGCCTCACTCGCAGGATTACAAATGCCCGGACCTTCGGTCCTTAGCATCATTGTAGATGGATATCTTTCGTGCGCCGCCGAAGGATTGCTCCCGGTCTTGCTTCGACTTTGATCGAACTACCCGGGCGACCGTGCGACTCTCTGAACCAGCTTCTCGTGCCTTCGCGCACGGGGCTTCTTGCCTCCCTTTTTTCTCTTCTTCTTAATGTAGGAATCTGGCGTTAGTCACGTTACAGCATTCCGAGACATGCGGGTCGATCGATCAATTCAATTCTCGAAAAGTAGAGTGACAGTCGAGTCGCTCCAGTTTGAGTAACTTTTTACTCATATAAAGTGAATTCTCCGCTTTCAACAATCTAGTAGATATTTTCATTTAAAATTGAAGAGTAAAGGGGGATATTAAAAGTAGACCATTTTTGGCTCACTGGCGGAACTGATCATCGGAAACTGTTTCTGAAATCGTAGAAAATAATAATTATTTGTCTACTAAGTCTAAGGAAAGTTATAAACATCGAGATTTATTATACATGGATGGTTGAAAAATATTATATAAAATATTTTTGACTTTTATACTCTTAATATGTCTTTAAAATAAAATCAATTACATACATTTATGTCTTGGGAGATAAATAATAAATGTAGAAAAGTTTGTTTTTTGAGTTTACACAATGTTTATGTGTTGTATATGCAGTGGGATCTGAAAGGAAAAAACAACTATCTACATTTTTAGTCTTTATCTAAAAAATTTTTTGCTTGAGATACTTTTAGAGATAAAAAAGAACGAAAAAAAGGGGGAAGAGGTCGAACGAGAGGGATTATCGGCGTATCCGTTACTCTCTTTTGCTGGGCTCCGCGATCTATTCCGAAATTCTACCAGAATATCAGTCGAATGGTTTCTTAACGATCACAGAAAAGAATTTTACTACCACACATGTATAATACATGTATATATATGTATGTATACTAAAGATATTAATAATGTGTGTTAAATTAAACATTTAATTTTGTGCTTTCGAGTAGCATACGATTAAGATATTAGGGATGTCACTTGGCTAAATATACTGTTATAACAAAATATTAATGTTATTTTTTGTCGTGCACATGAAAGAATCGTAGAAACTATTGTATCTGTAAGCGATACATTGGTCTTTTTTGCTGTCTATCTATATGTGTTTAAGTGGAACTTAAGCTGCATTGCATAACTCTGCGGATCTTTCAATTATAGCATTCTGGAGACCATAACAGAAAGATAGCAATATTCTTTCGGTTAAAGCAACTAACTATGAAGATATATTAATTGAACATTACATGTCATAAAAACTACGGCTGCGAGAGCTGTGTAGATGAATATATAACAACAATTTTTAATGCAATATCTATTTAACATAAATTCACATAAATTTTTTTCTAATTAAAAAATGTGATAGTAGGAACTATAACAGTTTTCTCCGTGCGGTATGTTTTCATTATTACTTTGAGTGAAAAAAAATAATATATATATATATATATATATATATATATATATGTATATATTTATATATATATATAAATATATATATACATGTTTTCGCTCGTTTTTAATAAAATTTTACTCCAAGAGATTTAAAGAGAACATCTGCTTTAATTTCTTTATTTCTTATCGGAACCTCCGAGTTATTCCGTTTCTCATATTGAAAGAACCGACGTCCGATATCGATATACGTTACTTTTTTACGCTACTTTACGGTTGCTCGTCATCGGAGCTATCCAACACACCATCGATCTGCGGCGACACCGACGGTACCGCCACGACCTAATCTGACATTCCTACCGCGTCACAATGTCCTTGCCGCGACGTTAATCCTACGGGAACCGAACGTACGGAATACCATCTTCGCCCTCTTTTCGTCCCATCGAAAATTACCATCTAGTCACCATTCCCGGCGTGCGCCACCATCAATAATGTATCCACGAGGTCAAGTCAGTGCCCGGTCATCCTCGTTGCCGACACGCATCCATCTCGCATTCTCCTCCGCCACGTTTCCCCTTTCTGTTACGTACATACGTATGCTGGCGCATGTGTTTCTTTAGAAAATTTATTTTCTCGAGAGAACTAAAGGCCTAACGTAGCGCGACCTTTTCTCATGGGATGGAGGGAACGACTTTTCGGTGCAAAATATGCGTCTCTTTCTCTTGTTCCATGGCTCTTCATTATTCCCGGCGCGACTTCAACTTCATACTTTGTATTTCGAACTGAGATAGTGTGGAACGTTGTGCGTTCACGACGTCGCGAATTTTGCGGTCGAGATCCAAGATACGCAGGAAGAATAATTGAATCTCACCGTCGTTGGGACGTCGTCACCGCGACGAAACGTATCCGTGAACAAAATTTCCGGTCTCGCGCGCCCGCCGTCCCGCGCCCGACACATTAACATAATAAATTAAATTATAATCCTCTTACGGTCGCATTCGTCTCGCGCGCTCAGGTGCCACGGCCCGCTTCCTTCTTCGCGCCAGCCTACCCCGTTCGCCCCGTGTGCGTCTATTCGAGTTACACGCAATCGGCTTCAGCCATAAAGTTGCACGGCCCGCTGGCAGCGCGACACGCCGCGGGACAGCGCCACGAAGTGTACAATGCTGTGTGTACCTCGTGTCCGTGGAACACGACATGCCCATGCGGTGTCCAACAAATGACGAGACCGTCGTGTGTGGTCCCACCTGCGTGGGTGTCTCTCTTTCTCCCTTTCTCTCCTTCCTCGCGAGGCCTCCCCCGGCCCGGGGATGTGTCTCGGGCCTGTTCGCGTTAGTCCACCGTGTCGGGACACGGGCATGGATCTCGTAGGTATCTCTCTTCGCCTCCCGACATCCGTCTTTGGACGAAAATAGGAAAGATCGAGGAGAAAACGGGCGCGCGTGGGTCGCTAAACAATCGCTTTGGTGACTGTCGAGACTTTGGAACATTCCCGACGTTCAAATTCGCACCGGTTGGAAGAACATCTCTCGCAAATATCTCTATGTTGTAGCAAGTATCGCCGCGGTAAAGGGCGTTATTCATACGAGAAGCGGTATCATTCTCATTTGCAGTTTCATCTTCTGCCTTCTATTAGCAGCTTTAGAATCACACCTCATTCATCGACAGTGAGAAGCTATCCAAGTGACTGAGAGCTTACAAAGTTCTCGCGCGAACATCACGATCATACTAACGAGAATTCGTTGCTTTCATCCCGCGCACGAAGACGTGGCGCGTTCGAAGCGAAGGCGCGCGAAGTAAAATGGATGTTGCAGGAACGCGTCTCATGCGCCACCTAACCGAGATCCCATCATCCGCCTTCGGGCGAAGAGCCGATAATTCTCGGCGAAGGTGTCTGTGATGAAGCGGGGCCTCCCTCGGAAGAGAGGATGTCGTGAGATAAGGCCGGTGATGTTACTCTGTTGCGAGACAGCGCGCGCAGGTAGTTTGGGTAGAGTGACCATTACGAGAGCGAGACCAGGGCGGAGAGCAGCGTTACGAGTAGGCGAGGGAGATGAGCAGGGAGAGATAGGGTGACGCCGAAGGCGCCCCTTTTCATACGTTAGGTGTTGGTTTAGGCAAGGGTTTCGAGAAATAGATAAATATCCGCTGTGAAAAACAGGAAGTTTCTCTACGTGGGCGGAATCTCGCTCTCTCGCTTTCTCGCTCCTCGACAGATCGATATTGCGCTGGTATCCTTTTTCACCTCCGTCGTTCTTCTGCTTCCTCTGCGTTGCACGTATGTTCACAAAGCTCGAGGAATAAATTCGTATTCTAAGCATGGCGAGGTGCACGGAACAACAGAACGCTCGAGTGAGACATCTCGCAGATACAGTCGGTGTCCATTTTCGGCCGCCAGCTGAAGGAAGGAAACGTCTTCGAGGTACGAGAAAGGAAAACTCGCGAAATTATCTCAAGTGGAAGCGCTTGAAGACTTTCCAAGTCGTTACGGACGGTGCTCGAAAGTTTCCGGCCACTCGGGGGCTGCGAAGCCATTATCGGCTGAACGCAGGGTCGTTTCTATCTTTGACCTGTCACCAACATCGTGAAGCGTATAGATTTTTGCGTATAATTCTTTCCAGTAGCTCACTTTTACGTATGTATTTTATTACTCGACGAATTAATTATGAAAAATTACGGCGATAGACTTTTCACGAGTATCGTGAAAAAATAATTTCATCTAATCTTACAGTCCATCGTTTATTCTGAAGTCTCTTGACGCTTTTGAACGAATGTGGAAAGTCCTGTTTTATTCGGCAGGATGTACGATGAGGTCTCAGTTGGGTGTCAAGTGTCTGGCCAAAACGCATCAACGAAAACGACGTACTTCCTCTCGAGAGTCGCCGGTACTTGAAATGTCGCCAGCAGGAAGTAAGCAAAGTAGCAACGAGGAAATAAGTGGGACTAAGTGGATAGGAATGGCTTGATTGATGAAGAGCAGTTCGATTGCGTTGCGCATCTGGCAGAAAGTCGTTGAGAGAGCTTGAATCGCTTCTCTATGAGGTCTGTCATGGAAGTCGCCAATCTTACTGTCGCGAAATGAGTAACGAGGTTACGCTACATCGGAGGATATTAAGTGGAACCATGCAGAATATCCTCTACGTTCCCACTATTCTACTTTAATATATATTGAATGTCAAGTTATTTTCTTACATAATTTGCGCTATTAGTTAGTTACATCGCCTTAAGCATCATGCATTACGAATCGTAAGAAAGGATTATCACGGAAATTACACACCAAAAATGCATTCAAGTAAATGTTATTTGTTTCAAGTATTTCATAAAATTCATACGCGACTGACGCGACTATGAGTTACGACTATCTATGAGTTCGACGACCCTTCATACCTTTGCACTTCGTTTCATGGTGTGCCTATCTGCACCCGATAAGAGGTCCTTACGCCGAATAGTCGATCGTCAAGTCTGGAGCTGGTTTACGTCCTCCACTAAGAAAAAATGCCTTCCTAATCCGGACTGCTTGCGTTATGCCTGCGTGGATGTTCTCTCTCGTTTGGTCGTAACATCTCGCTACGTCCTATCGGCAGACAGGGCGCTATTGAAAAGCAGTAACAATAAAATATTCAAATGAGCCTGGAGCGTGCGCCGGTGCGGTTGACGTGGGTTAAATGTCTCGTAGACGCTGATCTTAAAGTCATGAAGCTGACTGCACTTAAGCCGCGGCTACTCTTGCTTCGTCTGACGAATCGAGTTATCCATTTACCGTCTCTAATCGATCCGTTATTACAACGATGTCCATTCAAGTAAAGACGCGATGGCCGACACCTTTCTCGACGATCGTAAAATTGTTGTCTTGCGTGTGTGTGTGTGTATGATTTTCTTCACTCATTTCGTGCATATATTCGACATAAAGAGTAGAGCCTTGTTGCGGACTGAGAGTTGAATAATTTTTGCATCCAGCTGAGGAGGAACTAAGTTACCCTAGAAGAAACCAGGTTTAAACTAAGAATAGAATTTTAAAGTTAATTCTGTCTTATCCTTCAAAGGAGAAATTAAAATTAACTGCGTGATTCTCAGGACATTAATCTGTATAATCCATACTTATACGTGGATTACTGTATGTATTACTGTATGTATTTTGTACGCACGTGTATGTGCGTGTATACATACATACATCTACTCTATCATTGTTGTTATTATTATTATTACTATTATTATTATTAAAGCAATATATTCTTCGGAATCGCGGTAAGCGAGTTCAGGTGAACTGTAAAATTACAAGAGCAATCCTCGTTGTCAGTATCTTCGCTTGCGTTTCGCGATGAGGCGTCAACGCACTCCAACGTCTCCTCGTCCGCTCACGGCCAATTAAAATCTCGGCGGAGCGCTATAATTCACATCGCGACACCGGCTAATAAATTGGCTACACATCCATGAGCCCGTAGCGAACGATTTGTAAAGCGGGTGTATTAAGTTAGGCACGCGGGGTATCTTGTACACCGACTCTGATACGATTATCAGAGTCGAATTTAACGAGCCCAACGGGTCCCATTTCGACCACGACTCGTTCGCTCCGTCTAAGTGATCCCCGACCTGAGGCGAGCGGATAGATAGGAGCGAGGAGCAAAGAGCGCGGCGGATAATCGTGGCACTTAGTATCGTTCTTCCGCTCGCGGGACCGATCGCCGCCACTTGAGTGCGGGCAGGTGTTGTGCCTGCCGAAATTCGTGGCTCTCACGAAAAATCCCGAAAGACCGTAAAGATACACTTTTATCGCGTCTCTTGGGCGAGCATTCGTTCTCTGAGTGGCGTTTATCTCGTGGCTCTCGGTAATGCCTGTAACCTAACACTGTCCTGAGGGAGACTGATAGCGGGATAGAGGGACGAAGAAGCGACGCTCGTGCGTCCACAGGCGCTCGCTCGCGCGAGGGACGATCATCTCTCGCAGAGCAGAGACGAGACGACCATCCACTTTCGCTTCGGGGAAATCGGCCGGGGTAGGTACGAGGAACCGCGAGATTCGAGATGTAACGAATACCACTCGGGATAGAAGAAGACTTCGCGCATATGCCGCTCACGAGCGGGCGTCCAGTCAAATTTAAATGCGTCGGCGCGACGTGTATCAGAAAGACAGGTCACGTTCGAGAGGAATCCCTACCTCCTGGTATTCCTTTCCACAGCTTGGATTTGGAACGGCCACTGCCTCTCCGGGTGGACGGTTGCGTGTCGTTAAAGGGGCAGAAAAATAGGGCATCAGTCATAGAGCGCGCGCGTTGAGAGAAGCGTCGGCTCGAAGGTCTCTCAAAGAGGCGTATTTTGAATAAAAATGCCTGCGAGATCGCGCGGGAGAGCGTCGCCTTTTTGCCTGGGAGCGAGAACGTGCTTAGAGACGAATTGTTTTCGTCTAAGAAAGTGGATCTGGTGTTTTCAGCATATCGCCTTTGTGCGCCATTGAGGATACCGCGCTTGTAGTATGCACGAGATGCCAAAGTCCTGTATCTCAGTCTTTTATGTTCGTCCGAGAAAAATGTCTTTCAAAGAGAAAAAAATCTATTAAATATCACACGAGCCTCTCGCTATTCTAAAATAAAGAAAAAAGGATTTGAGTGCGACTAGATTTAAAAATTCATGGTTTAGACTTTGCGATGTATATCCGTTGGCATGCATTTTGTGCGAGGCTCGAATAAGTTGAAAGAAAGGCGCAGGCAGGCTCGTCCATTCGTTCGTTCGTTCGTTCATTCGTTCTTCCGGCAGATATCCATTTTGAACGTCTCGTTGGAGACGTTGAAAGAAGTGCAGATACGATGCACATGCATTCCTCGATGACGCAGTCCGCCCGGCCCTTCTTGTTAAGACAAAAGGGACGTGATGCATCGCGCGGGGTCTTCTTTTCTGTGCGGGAAGCATGTAGGTATGCGTCTTACGCATGCCACTGTATGCAACACGCGTGTCCATTGGATGTCCATCTGCTGCTGTGGACAATAGTTCTTTCGTTGACAATACAACAGCCAAATCAATCGCCGCTCTTTATATACGCTTTATGGCACTCTCGCAGCATATACGTAATTCGTGTAATTAATGAGAATCTCTCGCGTCAAAATCTAATTCTAAATTGAGGTCTGAATAACTCACTTAAAACGAGTTTCAAGTAACGACTATTAAAATGGATCTAAGGCTCGTATTAATAGTTGTGTCTTCTGTGAAATAAGTTTTATATCCTATAAATAAATATTCTACTATGCTCTCTCCGTCTATACAGTATTTTAATATCCACTATTTCTATTTGTTTCCTTGCAGGAAAACAATATGTATGTGTAATCGTGATTCAACGGAAAAATTCTCATTTAATTCTGAATTGAAATTTGAGTTCTCACTTGAAACGAACTATAAGAATCTAAATGTGAAATGTGAGCATATAACGGGAAAGGAATTTCAACTGATATGACTATTGATAGACATTAATGTTATTGTAACTAGAATGTTAGATTTATTCAATACCGTTTTACCTTACGAAGGCTCGGCCTTCACACGCTCGGCGTTCACACGCTCGCCAATTGCACTTTCGGTTCTCTATTGTTCCGAAGTTACGCGCCAACGTTCGCGAAGATTAAGCGTCATTCGGCTAAACGCGCCGGTAGAATCGATGCTTTCTAACGGCGGAAACAAAATCGTGAATCTCCGATGTGCAGCCGCAGCCTCGTAATCGCAGCGATATTTAACGGGACGCGGCTAAGTAATGGTTTCTTTAGAAAAAGTCGACGATGCAATAATTTACGAATTACAAATTCAACGTGAAGCCACGGAGCCCGGACCTCCGTCTCATAAGCCACGATATTTCAACAGCGCAGACGTCGGCTCCGGGGTATCGCATCACCCTACCCGTGAATAAATCGCCGTCGGGGAGATCTTTCATCAACTTTAATTCTCTCGATTCTTTCCGACAGCCCGTGCTCGCCCGCAGAAATGATATCTCCCATGATTAAGCCTCTCACACCTGAGTCCTTTTTTCTCAAGGGCAACCAACATCGCTGTGATCTCGCTATGGAAACGTATCGTTAGCAGCAACATTAATTTTTGCAAAAATCTTAATCAATCATTCGCAGAGAAATGATTTTCCTTACTAAAAAAGGCGCGTACTTCGCCATTTATTTGACTTGATCAATAAATGAATTTCATTTTATTATTATTAACTGGAAAAGCTTTTCAAAACGTTTCGTATGGTCTGACATACATAACAAGAATAATTATAAAAATAGGAAATAAAAATGTCGCGGATAATTTGTAGCAATGTCGAGTGGCAATAAAAGGTTTGATAGGAACACGAAGCTGCGGCTTAGAATCATCGTTAATAATTCGGAGGTTGATCTCGCGTTGCCGGATCGCCACGTCTTTGAGAAATATTGGACGTTCCTTCCATGTAGAGATTAGGCTACAGACTCGTGGAGCCGAGAGTCTGCGTTAATCCCCGAAGCCGCGATAAACCACTCTCGGAAGAAGCTCAAATTTTGGTTGAATTTCAGTGACATCATCCTGCCGACCAGCCACGCGCGTGGATCTCGAGGCGTAAATTTCGTCTATCTGATCCGTAAAATCCAAGGATCCTTGTGCTTTCTCCCGGTCGTCTCTTGTCGTCATTCGTATGCGTGTCTCCGCAGGAAGACACGGGGAAGAATTGTCGTCCTGGAGTGTAGCCTCGCCCAATAAGTTTCGGGACGAAACATCTCCGAGAACGTGAACTCTGAGAGTCTCACGTATTTGAACCTGCCTCGCGCTCGGCAAGGGATGTATCATATCGAGTATCATAATGTATCATACTACTTCCAGTGCGAGTTTCAGGAAATGTATCTCGGACTTTAGAAGCTCCGGCGTGTCTCTCCGTATTAAATTACCTCGAAATTAATTTCGGATTATTAATCCGAAGGAGTGGCTTTTGTGTTTGTAATAAAATCTACGAGCAAGAACCGACCCCGATTTTTGGCGGTCGCCAGTAGTGACGGAACTAAACTGGACGTTAGCGTCATCATCCAAAGGGTGCCAAAGTTACACATTATTGTTACACGAATCGATAATACAAATTCGATATCGCGTGTGTGAATTCGACATGGCGCAGTAGTTTCCACTATATTACCAACTCTCGCCATTCCCCAAAGTTGTTACGTTCGCGGTGGAGGCCGGCAACCACGAAAATTTCCCTCTGCAAAACACGCCGGATTACGCGCGCACATTCTAATGGGAAATTTTTTCCGCACCGTGGCACTCGGTCGATACCTTCGAACTCCGAAAATCCGCGTTCTACATGCACATGTTGCACAAGAATGCGCGCGCGCGCGCACAATGTAACGATGCAAATTGCGGGCGGCTCAAGACAAAAGTGTTTGCTCGCGCGATTTGCGGTCGGCGCGGCTCCCAAGGCAGCGGATTTCAATTATGAGTCTTCAGCGACTGACAGACATGCGCGCGGAGATTCTCTCTGTCTTTCTTTCTTTCTTTCGCCTGGCATGGCCGGTAGCTCATTCGAAATTCGGTAGCTGCCGGTGAACGCTTCCCGGTAATGAAACATTCGCAGCGTACCGCAAATTGCCCCTCGCCTGCCTCTGTCCGCAGCGCAAGAACCCGAGTGCTTTCGACCGTCTTATATCTCTCTTTCCTTTCTCCTCATGTGCTCCTCCTGACCGACCTTCCTCTTCTCCGTCGTGACTTTTTCGCCTTTTCTTTGCCTTCGCGCGCGAACTCGTCGGAATCGCATTTCCGACGCGTACGGCCCCGGCACTTGGCGGCTATCGCAATCCCGTATGCAATTATTGGTTCCGGCTGCGGCAAAATTCGCTCGCGATGGGAAAGAGACCGAGAGCCGCCTGCGCCTTTCAGCCCAGCAAACCGTGGGAGTCGCATAACTGCGAAATTACGGTGGGCGATGTTGATATAGGTATGGTGGGGTAATTTATCGCGCTGAATTTCACGTCACTTCGACGAACACGAAGTTTTCGTTTATTTCCGTAAAATCCTGGGGAAAATGAATCGCAAAGAAGATCACGCGATTTTTGTGTCTTCGGTAAACGTAGAATATATGATAAATTAACCGTTCCTCATTGAAACGCAATCTCTCAACTCTGATATGTGTTATATTCCGAATACTTGAGTATATATTTTTATCT
The DNA here is from genome assembly GCF_010583005.1 of Odontomachus brunneus. Lineage (NCBI taxonomy): Eukaryota > Metazoa > Arthropoda > Insecta > Hymenoptera > Formicidae > Odontomachus > Odontomachus brunneus. The sequence continues at coordinate 1,211,593 of NW_022639458.1, forward strand.
AAATCCCCTTCCCCTCTCTCTCTCACGAGACACTATATACGTAAATACAAAGGACAGATGGAAGGAAAAGAGTAAAGTTTGATCAAGTTTATTAATACTTTAGAATACACAAGACTTTGATGATGTCTTCCATTTCCTGTTAAGATATTTTGGCTCGGATGCATCATATCTACATATTTTTATATCATGACTGTTAATTTTGAAAAAAGTCGGCAATTCAGTCACGAGTATATACTAGAGTACCATGGAGTTTGCAATATTTAGAAAACAATAGAATGCCGTCAACTTTATAAAGATTGATTAAGAACAATATCTGTCGAAATACAGTAATAATAAATCATATACGCAGCACAGAAAATCAACGCAAGAAGGTAATTCTAGGTGTCAGAACAATGGGACGCATTACACAACATTAGTATAAAAGGAACGTAGTGAAACTGCATCAATGCAGCATACTGAATAATAGAATTGCAAGAGAAAGAAGGAGAGATAAAGAAAGAGCTCTGTGTGTATGTGTGTGTGTGTGTGCCGAAGCTAAATGTGTCATAAAATAATGTATCGCGACGAATTTCGCGTTTATTACGCATTTAGGACTTTGTGTCTCATGGATCTCCCTGTGTACATATATTTGGCCGGCCGGACAATCGCGTAACCACGTCCCCGTGCAAAATTCAATTCTTAATTAACCAATCGCGGGCGGTAACATAAATCCCCGCACATTTAGCATTCCCAACTGGTCGTAACTTAGCCTGCGCAACAACTGTTAAAATCCTCGTGAAACGAGTTAATAACTACCGGCGGTGGTTGCGGGTCGTCGACTCGCGCGATCGGGTGGATCCGGGGGACCACTTTCAGCACAGCGCGATAACGACGAAATCACTAGCGTGACTCTCGTTTCCACGGGCGTGCGCGCACACGCGGAGTCCCTTTACCACCGGAGCGCGGCCACGTTCCCATGACCACGTGAGAGCGTGGTAGTGTGTATCCTCGTGGTACACCAAGCTCCCCGCAAGACCAGGTGTAACATTGGAGCGGCATTCCTCGTTGCAACTGATGCGCGGCGCCGTGCAACGACTCCGTGCATACGACCCCCGCGAGAGCGAAGAGTGCGATAATGCGAGAGTTGAGAGTTAAAAGGATACGCGCGCTACGTATTTACGTCGACAATGTATTGCCGATTAACGTTTCTCGAGCTATGAGTAACTATCGTGTGACCATCTTTTACATGGTAAAAATGCTTTATCATGAAAAGAATGCCAATTGAACTACAATTAATCTTTATATAACACACATATTTCGGGCACTTTGATCTGGTACACACTGTTATTTTTATCCCCACTTATTTACATCTCGCAAAATTGCTAATAAAAATTTATAAGAAATAATGAATATATCTTTAAGTTTGTACAATTGAATTATGTACAGAAATAATTACAAATAATCACTCAAGTATTTCATTTTATTGCAAATATAAAGAGAAACGTGATGAAAATGTGAGTTTACAAACAAATTTGTAACTTTTTTGGAAATGAATTTAAGAAATAACATCGTAGGATATGAAAATACATTATTTTTCAGTAAAAAGAACGAATAAAATAAGAGAATAAAATAAAATAAAAATTAATATTTTTATGATATTAATCTATTATTTTTATTTTACATCTTTATTTTATAACTTGATCTAACACATTAGAGTGAGAAACAACCTTATATCAACTTTGTTTTTTTATTATATGATAGATGAATTTAATTGAAATGGCTCAATGGTGTTTAAATCTTATATTGCTACCAACTATAATTTTTTTCAGCGCATCCAAAAGTCCTGATTTCACTACTTTGCACGCAATTCAAAATTAAATATCAGGTAGAGTTAAAAATCATTTTAATGTTCCAGATTTGGGTAAATAATGATAAAGGTAAAGGATAACAATGATAAAGTAATATGTATGTATATGTGTATGTATGCATATGCGACAGAGAGTGAGATATAGTGTAAAAAAATACTAATAAATAGAATAATTATAGGAATGATGAAAGAACTTTATTTTTTCTGTTAGAAAAAAATAACTTTACTCTCGCATGAAGAAAAAACAGAAAAATGAATCAAAACAACTAGACGCAAACAAGAGACGTTCAATATTCGGACTACAATATAGCGAATAGAATATCGATTTTTAATACACGGTTTGTTATCTCGTCATAGTGAAAATAAGAATTGTAATACGAGCGCTGCTACAAAAATCCCGAGGGAATTATAAAAATATCCCGTGCTTTCCGCATAGTCGGCGTCGGATTGACGTAGTCGGCCGAGCTTATCGTTGGACTTTACAAGTCGACTTCTCACTCGTTCTTCTCGACGAGTCAATAAGCTGAGCGGCGTCCGCGGCTTAGCGCGATCGATGTGTCATCGGCCGTTAAGCGCGATTAATCGCGAGAGCGCGATCGGACATGCTCGGCTGTCTGGCTCAGGGCACGAACTAGGTCTCTCTTCGGGATTCATGGCGTTTCTTGCTTGCGCCGGCGGTTAAACTGTGCGCGAGAACGGCTTTTATAGGGTTCTAAAACCGGTAACGCGTGCTCCTACTGATGGCGGAGAGATGCGATGTAGAGTTATGATCGCGCGCTCCGGACGGTACCAATCGACGGTTTCGGATCGCTGGATTATCCCCAGGGATGCTCGAGAGGCACCTTACGTCATCAGAGGCGCTCGTAAACGCCAAGTTTCACGAATAATGCGGATTACCACGGAGAAAAAGTGTAATAAATTACGCGTTTTAATACGTCGTTATATAGTCACTGATGAAATTTTTCCATACCCAATTTAATGATCCGTTGATAGTTAACAACCTCTCCTCTTTCACGCATGATAACAAAATTGTCAGTTGAAAATAATATCAATGGATTTCTGTCATTATTTGTTATGGTAGAGATAAAAGAACAGAGAAAGCCACATTGCAATGGAATTTCATGAAACGAGATATCAGCGAACTGCCTGCGGTGGATATAATTCGTGTCGAATTGTTAACTTTTATATAATCTTGTGAAACGATATCAGTTGTTCTACGTCATTAAGAAAAAATGTCGAATTAAAAAGTGCTCCCCGCCCATAATGTCGGAACTGTTCACTGAAAACGATGTTCGCAAATGTTGGGTTGTCACCGATTTTTATCGTAGAGATAAAAGAACAGAGAAAGCCACATTGCGACGGAATTTTGTGGAACGAGGTTTTGCATACCGATGCGCTGCCCGTATAATTCGTATCGAATTACCAATTTTTGCACAATTTTTTTGGAAACGCTATCAGTTATTACACGGTACCGAGAGGTAATGTCTAGTTAAAAAATGTCTTGCCCACCTAATGTCAAAATTGTCAGCTGAAAACGATATTTGTAAATTTTTTATTGCTATCGACTTTTATCACACAGATAAAGAACAGAGAAAGCCACATTGTGGTGGAATTTCGCGGAGCAAGATTTCGCATATCGACGCTGCCCGTATAATTTGTATTAAATTGCTAATTTTTATACGCACAGTTCGAAATTATATCAGTTACTCCGCGGTATCAGGAACAGCTGATATCGGCAAGGCGAGCGTGGTATCTGTTCAGAACAGCATTCCGCCATAATCCAAGTTTAATTGGGTCCTGAGATCGTGGCCGAAGAAACGTCGTCGTTGAACTCCGCGTAAGGGACCCACGCAAGGGATTCCAGAATGTCCTCAAAGGATACAAAGTCGTTGTTTCCACCTGGACCACCTTCGTTAAGTCGGCGAGATAATTACACGATGACATATCAAAGCTTTTTATGGGGCAGCCACACATGGACCGCGAGAGGTTCTTCGTCAAACGACAATTAGACGATCTGAAGACGAAAGTACCCGCGGCGAAACGGACTTGTTACGAGTCGCTTCACCGGGACTTCACGGGTGGGGCTGACATTCGTCAAATAATTGACAAATGAATTTAATTGCTCGTTAAACTTCTTGCTGGGTTACCGTCTGACGAGCACGTGAATGGATTCGACGATGGGATAGTCGTGTTAATTACGGGAAGATTTGATATAGTGACCATTTTCGACTGTTTGATAGCTCTTCGTCGTTAGCGTACACAAAAGCTGTTCTGAAAGATAGTAAAAAAGTCAGCTTCGGTCTCTGAAGCATAGACATAGACCAGAGATACACTACGCATTCTTATGAGGCGGCTGAAGCCAAAAGTAAATCGCTTCCCTTTCTTCATTCAACTTATCAACTAGACAATCAGATAAGATAAGCATTTTACTCTTTATTGTCTTCTCTTACTAATGTTGATTCCAATCCTTCAGTTCACTGAGAAAAAAATGTTCTATGTTTTAATAAATGTACTCACTAAATATAATATTCATTCAATTTAAGTAAATAATGATTAAATATATAAAACTATTTTATTTGTTGTGCGTGTAAATATAAATTATAAATCAAGGTATGAAAATAGAAATGAGAGGTGGAAATCTATCAGTGTGCGCAGCCTATCTTTATAAACCTCTACTTCAATAGAAACTTTATAAGAAACTTTATAAGAAACTTTATAAGAAGGAGAGAGGAGGCGGCTTGTTTGTGTGTCTTTTTATATATTATATGAAATCCGAACACAATAACACTCTCTTTCTCCCTCTTGCTCCTTTTCTTCCTGAACTACTTATTATAAAATATATCGCTCGAAGATTACTTTACATTGTTCTTACGTTCTTGTGTGCACGTGGATGATAAGTTTTCACACCCCGTTTTTATCCTACGTGTATCTATACATTATTTTAATTGCAGAAGTTACACGTTGGTCCGTGTATTTATCCAGGTATACAGGTTTCACGCTTGATGAATTAAACTGGAACGTCCACTGTTACTTTATTATGCACAAGTCGAGCGTCGTTCGATTCGTTATCCGATATCCGCGGCTAATTTACTCTGACAAATACGGATCGTTCGTTTGTCGAGAGGTACAGCTGCGCGCTCGTGCGAACCCACATCCACGCTCGCTGCGATCCACTTGAATAAAGCGCACCGATTACTCACCCGGATGTTTTAGACCGGATGGACAGCGCGGATATTAACCCTCAAGTATTATCGTGGGGGTCAGTGCTGATGGCGTGGCAGAAGAGTTACACCCACATGCTCGGAAAATGACACATTCAAGTATACTAAATACTTTTATTTTTGAGCATTCCAAATAATCACCTGATATAATGCACTTCAGTTTGTAAAGTAAACAAAGTCGCGTGCGCGTCTCACAGATTTTTTGTACGTTCGAAATAAGTAACTAAGATACCCGAATTTAGATACTCGCACGGAATTGTGTCCGTGTAAGGGACTCTACTCTCAAGTTTAGAACGGAACGAGACAAACTTGTGCTCGGTCTCGATCGGAATTCAATAAAATTCGAAGGGGGTCGGCCAATCGTTTCATAACATCTAAGAGAGCCATTCTTGTATCGAGTTTCGGCCGCTGATTTAAATTTCAGTTGTGCCACTATGCGGGAAGGGCTTTCGAATCATTAGGATCTCCATAAACGGTGGACGGCCTAACGAAGCTTCCTTAAAATACGCGATGTATGAGCTGTAACATCCTACCACCCGAAAGAAGAATAAAAAAAGAAGAACAGAAGAAAAGAAAAGAGGAAAAGGAAGACAGAAAAAGGAGGAAGATCGAGGCCGAAAGTACATCTGCCGCCTACCCCATAAACGCACTTGTAAATCAAGACACGCGCGCAACCGCGAGCGCTCTGCTGGTGGGGTAGAGCCTATAGAGTCTTTGAATTATTAATACGAGCTTGGTTACTGGTCCAATCAAGTCCTCCCACCTGGCCACCTGGTCAATCCTTGGTCGACGTTCCCTTTCTCTCTTTCTTTCTTGGCGATCCGCCATATTCGAAAGCGCTTGCCCGCACGATTCTCGGACAACGATTAAGCTCTCGGCTCTCTTCTCTTAAGGAGCCGGCGAAAAGAAAAGGAAAGATTTCAAAGCGCGCCGACCAGGGAGAGCTTCATTCACAGACGGAAGAAAGAGCTTCGGGGTGATCCATCACTCTACGTGTGGTAATATGAGAGATGCGTCTCGCCGAGCGATGCGCGATTTTGTTTCGCCACGCCGAAGCGACGTCTACAGATATCTATTGCGATGAAGGGGAAAAACGGCGCTGGGCATGAAGGGATAAAATCCACGTCTCGTTTGCGCGGCAATTTTTCGTCTCTCGCTCCACCGAAGCTTCCTATTGTTTATCCATTCTTACAACTTCTTAAACGACGATGGACGATCAGAACCGGAGGCAGAGAGAAAGAGAGAGGAAGAGAGAGAAAGAGATCCGTTATGTTTATTGCATGTCGATTCGTTAAGCGCTTCTCGCACACCCGTCGGCTACCGTGCTCGTAACCATCGACGAGAGGGAAAGAGAGACAGAGAGAGAAAGAGAGAACGTGCGTGAACGTACGTCTCCCATGCGGGAGAACTCATGCCCGTGGCAGTGGGAGAACCTTATGGAATGGTATGGGAGGGCGTCGGGTCGGCGCGTGGGCGGCCGCAGGCAGGACGCACGTCTGAAAGCCGGAGAGAGATAGCCCGCGTGGTATGCCACGAGGCCGCACTCGAGAGCGGCATACGGAGGGGAAGAAAATGAGAAGAAAGGCGAGAGGGACGATGGCGAAAGGGGAGAAAGAGAGACAAAGAAAGAGAAAGAAAGAGAGAGAGAGAGAGAGAGAGAGAGAGAGAGAGAGAGAGAG
>NW_022639458.1:1218946-1220716 GCF_010583005.1 Odontomachus brunneus
AGAGAGAGAGAGAGAGAGAGAGAGAGAGAGAGAGAGAGAGAGAGGACGAAGACGAGCTATGGGAGAAGGAAGAGCGAATGCAGCTCCTACCTATCCACGTATGGTGAAGGGTACAGCGTGGGAGAGACAGAGAGAAGGAAAGAGCGAGTGAGAGAGGGGGAGAGGATAGACGAGGAAAGTACCGGGCAAGAGAGCCCGATTCACAGCCGGTTAGGAATAAAAGGAGTTTTATATGACGCCGTGGTTTATGGCCGTGGGTTTTATCTGATCGCATTGCCACCGGTGCGGATTTCGCAATAAATTAGACCGAGGTGTAATTAAAAGGGCACCGGTTGCCGTCGTCTTGCGACCGTCGTGTAGTCACTACCGAATGAGAGGAGAATCCTCGTCCTTGGGAGATCTTCTTTGCGTTCCTTTCGACATTCGATAGTGGACTACGTACTCCGGTGGGGAATACTCATTGTCGATTATGCGAACATTGCGGATACGTGGACGGAAGCGGCGAGCATATGATTACGTAATTATCCAAGAGAAAAAAGAAGTGATAGGCACATATAAGCCGGGTTAGGTAGTTAATAAATAAAAAACTCGGTCTTCGCGATACAATCACCATTAATTGGGTCGAAAATCCGACTCGAGTACGTTTATAAATTTGACACGCAGCATCATTATCGTCTATCCGGGATGTTTGGCATACGTAATTCGAGGTTTCGACGAGTTACCAGCGCGTCGTAATCAGCGTCGCGTCTCACCGCCGACTAATTTGTCCGTTCGGCAAATTGAAATTACACGTTGCTGTCACACCGCGTGCCGCTTCCTTCGCGCGTTGAATTATTATCGCGGCACGCAGCCTCTCGAAAGAAAACAACATGCGCGCGATTCGAGGTGCGTCCAGGCAAAGCTGATGCCGAACGGTGTCCTGACTTTCTCCTGGCTTTCTGATCCACCCTCATATCGCTTTTTTCACGAGCATCATTAATTCTCAAGTCTTCTGGACTTCTTTGCGCGCGGACTTTGCCGCGCCGATCGTCATTACGATTATGATGTGGCCAACTACGGGTCTTGTAATTGTTATTCCTGAACGTCTAATTTGACGGATTTTCATCGAAGAAATCACACGAAGATCTCTTCGTTTCGGTAAAGGTATTACATGAGTAATTATAAATTTCACATATACCATCCTGTTATAAAAAAAAAAATTTATTAGTAGTTGTATTACTATATGAAGGCCGATTTTTCAATAATTAAAACTGAGATTTGAGTTCAAACTTTATAACCCTAACTGTTACACTTTCATTTTTTGAATAACATCAATGTGTCTGTTGGGCGTATTTTGTAAAAAAATTGATTTAAAATTGATTAAGTCATTTATCGTTATAATCATTGTTCTTTTTTATTTGTAACATAATTTTCATGCATAAATTAAATTTAACTAAGTATAAGTAATAGAATAACACAGAATAGTTATAGAATAATTAGAATAATATTATAACAGTTGTAGTTTGTTATTCTGATAGAATAACAAAAGCTTGACGTCAATTCTATCTCTAAAATTTAGAATTACTGATAAGATTAATCCACTAGAAAGAAAAGACTTCACGAGCGACAAATGTGGAACGATAAAATTGTAAATAAAACTTAAAATAAAGATATTACAGAGACAAGACAACATATATGTGCATGTTGGTTTAAACTTCTTTTAGTGGGAATGATCTCTAACTGGAGAGAGAGAGAGAGAGAGAGAGAGAGAGAGAGAGAGAGAGAGAGAGA
>NW_022639458.1:1221035-1228089 GCF_010583005.1 Odontomachus brunneus
AGAGAGAGAGAGAGAGAGAGAGAGAGAGAGAGAGAGAGAGAGAGCCAAAAGAAACATAACACGAATGTCAGAATCCCCTCACGTACCTGTTGTAGACACGTGCCGCATTCAGGATAACCGAAGAACAGCATATCTTGTAACGGTCGTAAGCGCGATAGAAAGAAATATGTCGATAGAGGCGTTTTGCGGGCGACTTGCTCGTGACCGTAGTAACAATCCCGTGGAGTTTCTCATAAACCGCGATTTATTGTACGATCGTATCTGTCGATACGTTTTTTCCAGGTCAGCGTCGCTGCAAGTCCGCTTCCGCTTTATCCAGCGCGTCGTGGAGTCGTGACCGCAAAATAAATCTAAAGGCGCCTCGGGATGCGCCGTGCCTCTCTTTCCCCCCGGTTCTCTCCCTCTCGCTCGTCTTCGCGTTCTCATGGACCTTTCGCGACCTCGCCTTCTCATTTCGCGGTCTCCGTAGAATTTTTACCAATTTCTGTCCTCCAACATTCTCCGCCCATCTTTCCTAAAATTCTCCGAGGATCCCAGCGATTCTTCTTCCTTATTTCTCCGCTGTACTCTTATTGTCTTTTTATGGGATTACTTACCGCACCCTTTCCCCTCTCTCTTCCCTTCTTTACCCTTTATCTCTTCTTTTGCCTTCATTTTTTCTATAGCTTATGTCCTTTCCTTTTTCACTCTCTCTCTGTGTCTCTCTCTCTTTCTCTTTCTTTCTTTTTCTCTTGTCACTGATCGTCTCCGTATCACCCGCACAAGCCTTCATTTCTACCTCCGCGCTTTTCCCGCTGCTTCCCTCATTCTTCACGACTTTCGGCCTCTCTATGATCTATTCCACTTTCGTGGCCTCTCTGTTCCTCCTGCCCTCTCCTCCCCCCCCAATTTCCCCTCAAGTCTTCTTTCGTTCCTCACCAAGCAACGATCTCTGACGATTTCTCCGAGCGACCTCCGCCTTCCTTTCCTCTACGCCCCCGACGAGGATCCCGACGAGAGATAACCCTTATAAACTGGAGCATTAGTAAGGCGCGGAGCAGCTCCGTGAGAGGGTATCTGCGGATCTACAGCGCGTTGCAAGAGGGGCGCAAAGGCGTGCCACAATGAGGCCCCGGTATATAAACCATATCTGCATCGCTACGGCCCTCCGCTGCAACGAGTGTGGGACCACCACAATGTATATCGCACGGCCATGTAGATGAGAGCAACGCCAGACGGTCGAAGTATAACATTCAGGTATATCTACCTCCGAGCATCTTATTTGTGTGCCCCGACGGCGGCGAGCTCACGTAAAAATCTATGTAATTATCGGGCTCGCGCCTCCTCGGGGAAATTAAGCGAGGATCGTGTTGCGTTAAGGGAGTAATTCCGATTCGGATTGCGATAATTAATTAATCTTACGTGTGGTATCACGTTACGGCGTCAAGATCAATAAGACGTCTTCGTGTACTCCCTATCGTCGCAATTTATCCATTGTAAGTATATTGCTTCAATACTCGCGATGCACATGTAATCTTCCTCGGCGCCAATGAGGGCGTGAAATATGTGCAGATAATTGTCGACAGTATTTTCCTTTTTTTCTTTTTCTTTCGTTCTTTATCGAGTATAGCATCGCGTGTAGCTGCACTCGTGAATGACGTTCGGCTGTGTTGAAATCGCAGGAGCGTGCCCTCGCGAAATTCCACGCAGATGAGAGCGATTATGTTTATGGCGCAGCGGCGGCGACGGTGAAGGAGGGATCAGCGGCGATGGAGGGAATGTCGGGGTGTTCGCGATTAAGTTGTATCAAATCCGCGATTGAGTGCCTCGTGCATCGCGAGTTCCATCGCCATAAACGTCCGACTCGTGGTGTTTCCCATAATCTATAAGGGTGGGCACGCGAGAGGAAGAAACCGGTGAGGGGAGGGGGACGAGTGCGGAACGGTCTTTCAACGAAGGGCGAGAGGGAGCGAAAAAGAGACGAACGAACCGGAGGAAATATAGCCGTGATGTAAGAGGAGGTAGAAGGGAAAGGAACGTAAGATAAAAGAGGACAAACGCTAGGGACGCGAAGGGTGAGAGGATAAGAGATATAAAGCGCGAGGGGTCGAAGATAGCCGGTACGCGAACGATTGAGCGAGACAGGAGAGTGGGGTGAAGGGAGGAAGACGGAGCCAAGTGATGGAATAAAAAATGCACGGCATGGGAGAAAGAGGAGAGTGATGGAGAGGCTGGAAGAGGAATGAGAGAGAGAAAGAGAAGGACAGCTGGCAAATTCCTGGAGACTGTGGTTGTCGGTCGTGCAGGAGATATCCAGGTGCGGAGGTGACGCTCCGCAATAATTCCTTCGGCTTTATGTCGCGGATGGTTTATACTTTACGCGTGCCCGCGGAACAATCACGGACGGCCGCGGACGATTCAGGTTCTTATTTCCAACCCTCTCGGAAACTCCCTCTCGTTGTTTACGACGATTCGGCACCGTTGCCTGCAGTGTATAATACCGCACGCGCATTTGGCGCGGTCAGACGCTTCTTGGAGTCTTCAAGTCGTCGAGATTTAGAATTCGCGGTAGTGGTTTTTTCATCCTTTTCTCCTGATGCCTCATATGAAAAAAAAAAGAAACATAAAATTACGGCAATTATTTCCAGCGATTATCTCGATAAAGAGAGACTATAAGCAGATCAATGTCGCACGGATATTTTTATACTTGCATAACCAGAATAAAAAAATGTTTTCTGATGGAATAATATGTTTTAATAGGTTTTTACATAGATATATTGTTTCTATATAATCGCCATTTATTTATAAAAATATTAAAGTAAAGTACAATGAAAATGAATACTCTTTGCCAAATATTTCATAATTTATCTTACACATATTTTAATATAAAAACTAAATACTTCATAAAGTATTTACTTTAAACGTTCTTTAATATTTTTATGTACAAAATGACTTGAAGAATAAATAAGAAGAAATAATAATAAGAATAAATAATTATACGAAGAGAATATTATATATATATATTTTTTTTTTAATTTATTGAAATCTATGTTTTTTCTAATAGTGCAAAAAAATACTTTAGTATTATCAATGAGGTTTATCCTATTAAGCAACATAGTAAATTTCATTAAAAATGTAATATAATAGTAATAATTAAAATGTAGTATAGTTATAAATAACTAATAATAAATAATACAAAAAATACCGGATTAGTACTTGAAATATACAAGGTCCGTCAACAAAAACTTTCCACCCCGATTATTTGATTCTTATTGCTATTTAAGATTTTTTAGGAGGTAGGTATCCTAATTAAAATGAAGTTAAATTTATCATAATCGTGCAACTTCCTTGAAAACAATATTGACATGTATCAGTATTTTTGATAAAATTCAATTAGTTGCATAATAATCGGGGTGAAAAGTTTCCGTATCGGGGACATAAACTAACATCGCTGATCCCCGGTATTTATTATTATTATCATTAACGGAGGGAAATAGGTTTATATTTAGTCTTTAGTTACTGCGACCTACAAAAAATCTGACTGGTTCTCGGTAACTCGCGGGCGAAGTTTGAGAGCATGCTCCCATTATTATCCCCATTCTCTCTGCGAGTTACATCGTGCACACTCACGTGCGATCGCGCGGTTCTCCGCGCGCGCATTAAGCCCATAATTACATTCCTATAAACTGACATGGCGCGTCCGATTTCGGCGGTCTAACGAGCCGCTGCACAACGCTCGCGCGCGCCCCCACGCAACGCGCCTTTAATTTTACTCCGCGCATCGATCATAATTATCGGGCGTGATATATGCCACTCGCATGTACCGCCAGGCAGGTGTGAGGTGTGCCCCTCGCGCAAGTGATGCAACGCGCGCACCTCTCGCGATAAATCAAACTTCGAGAAGCAGCCGCGGAGCCCGGATCGATGTCCGAGATTGGCAACGTGCCAATTTTCTCCGGGAGTGAAAGCAGATTTCGAGAAGGGCCGCTTGGCCGCACGACTCCGCAATGATAGGTGTGATAAATGCAATTATTTACGGTCGATTAAGAGCACTTCGACGGGCGTTTGAGCCGCCGCGCTACGGGTACCCGATGCTGCGGCGACGGTGAGAAAACGCTTCCGATCGAAGCTGCCGATCGAGAGAAGGCGGCCAAGCCCTCTCGCGCGTATACGCTCCGCTCGAATTTTAAGCAGATTATCTGCTCGTCCGCTCGTGGCGGTGTACAGCTCGGCGCGGCCGTTGCAAAAGCGAAGCACGGCGCCGCCGCTGTGCGCCTCGATCAATATTTTTACATATTTTAACGCCCAAATTGTCGTCGAGGTGCGCCATCATATTGGGTTCACGGTAAACGCGGCGTATTTATGGTAAAAGTTAAAGTAAACATAGAGTGCTGACCAAAGTATAGCGACTTGCTTGAAGCGAACGCCGCTGGATGTATATAAAATGTGTTTGTGTATGTGTATGTGTGTTGTATATGCGTGTATCAACTCTGCGATCGCCTCGCTTGTTATTATTTGACTTTCCTTCGTGTCGCAATTTACCTTTAATCACGAACGTACATACATAAATAACGATACGATACGCACAGCATTATCATCTGCTAACGAAGATCTTCCTGATCGTATCGAATCGACGAGGAGAAAGAAAGAGAGACCATCCACGAACCTCTGGGATCCTTTATTTCTCCTCGTGTACCTGCTACTCCTGAGGTTCTCTACCCTCTCACTCTTCTCTCTCCCCCCTGACCTCTCGAGTATAGCGTCTTGGAATTGATGCATCGTCGTGTACGAGAATATTTCACGTCGCGCGTTTTGTCCCGCGCGCACGAGAAAAATATTCCAGTCGCGACCCACGCACAATACGTAGAGAAGCGTGTGGCGTGAGGTACAAGAGGAGAGGAAATCTTCGAAATAAATCACGGATCTAGGCAACAGGTGTACGGATTGCCTCACGATTCAGGTTCTTGAGTCCGACGCCACTTTGTGGTAGATCTATCCGAACCCGTCCACATACGCGCGATATACACTTTACACGAATCACTAAATACATAGAGTGCTGCTGTGAAAAATATCCATCTGGGTATATGATCATTTTTCTCCCGGTCCACGAAAACGGGAGGGTCTTCGTCGCTGGTCTGGGAAAGCTCAGCTTTAACGTGTCTCTTGTTTTATATTGTTAAGGGAATATTTTCTTGAAATGCTTTGGGCGGTTATGTTTCTTAAATTATATATATATATAGTCAAGCGATTGTCACGATTAGCATAATATCAATAGTAGAAAAGTTTCAACAATATTTTCTTTTTTCAATAAATTTCACAATGCATTCATATTCAAAAGAATTTATTTTACAGAAATCTGTAGAAAATTAGTTTTTTTTTCTATTAGATATTCGTTTTAAAATTCGTTTTAAAATTCACTGAGTTGACAATATTGCAATTTTTCTACCATTAACCGTGTGAGAGATAACTGAACAATTGTTTGTGTTATCTACAAGCGGCGCACTTTTACATTTATAAAAATATAATCTCATTCTGCAAATAATCCAAAAAATCCTAAAAAATATATTCTAAACCTAAAATTATTTTCTCTTTATTAGAAGATGAATACTCTTATAGTAAAAATTTTCACTTAGAATGTGGGATTACAAGAAATAACACCATCTCCCAATAGAGTTCTTTTTTAGATGTTAGAATATTTTCTTTTTGAATATTTTTTTGGCAGAATCTTCTTGAAACCATATATAAGAGAATTTCACTCAAGATAATATTTTTTTGAATATAGCCATAATGCTGAGATTACAAGTAAAAGTATGCCGTTTATTATTAAGGATAACGCGAAGACCTTTCGACCATCCTTCGTAGTTATAAATTTATCAATAACGATTTATCGTTGAAAAATATGAAATATCATTCGCGAGATCCTCTAATCTTTCAATGATCAGAAATAAAAACGTGGGATTGAAATCGGGAGACGTTTACGACGTTAAAAGGTACAAGGAGCAAACGGACGTGTTATAGTACTGAAGACACGTTCTTGCTTCGCTCGAGGACGACGGCGCTCAGTACCGAATAAAATGGAATTAATCTGTAAGAGCCGGCGGGGGTCGACGGCTCTCCTCTGTCCTAGTTCACTATAAATAAATCTACGACCCCGGCCCCTGCGGTGTCCCAATTAATTCCGTCTTATTGTAGGCTACGACGCGCATCCTCGGGAATACGTTCTTTGTGATATCGACTTTGGTCACGGTTCACTATCATTCGTCGTGCGTGTCCCCTGCTCCGACGAATTTAATTAAGCCGCGGGCAACACGCTGTCCCTCTCTCCCCACACCTCCGACAACCCACCCCGTTGGCGCAGCAATGCCGTGTGGCGCGAGCGCGTGGAAAAAAAATGCGCGTGTCGGATGAGTTGTTTTTTAAATTACACGCACGCGATACCATTACGATGTCGCGCAACGCCTTTTATCGGCACGGTCGATTTAATTTCTCGCTCGCTCACCGCGAACATCGCGTATGCAGAGGTCACTGAAGTGTGCAGAAGTCAATGAGCAGCCGGAAATGTATTCTATCCGTGCGCAGTTTCCTTAAAACCAGAAATATATAGAGATAAAAATTTAATTCTTCAATTTCCCCGAAACACGCCAGATTTCCAAAAATGCCGCTCTGTTTATTGTATCGACTATTTTCGACACGAGATGAAGACAAGTCGCCTATCAGTGTCCGAAGTGTGCTGCTTCACTTATTTAGAAATCCGAGTTAAAGCGCAGGTGCGCGCGGGAATTGTCTCGAGCCGCGGGCTACGACGCGGCGCAGCAACACGCGCGTACGCGTTTCGATCGCGTGGAATGTTGATGTAGGATAAATATCCTTGAAATTACACGCGTAATCATTACGACGTCGCCCGAGGTGGAACACGGTAGGCTCTCTCAGTGCGCTTCTGGTGATCATTCGTTTTACACGTGCGCAGATTGGACGGTACGATCGGCATTTGGAGACGAAATCGAGATTGGGCCGGACGCGATAGCCGCGGGGCCCGAGAAAGCGAGAAAAAGAGAGAAAGAGGAGGGGGGGGGGG
>NW_022639458.1:1228197-1232213 GCF_010583005.1 Odontomachus brunneus
GGGGGGGGGGGAGAGGAAGATAGAACAAGAAAGAGAAACGAAGAAAGTGGCACGGTATAAAACCTTCTGTTATCTAGTCGATTTACGAGACCGTAGATTGGTATAGCCGATTGGCACTTCGGAACACAGGCGAGGAATCGACATCGTCTTGCGTTCGTGGAAACACCAGTTGGATATGGATGTCGTTAAGACAACAAAGTAAATTAGCTACGAAGAAGATTGATCTTGCACGAGCGGTACTCTCTTAAATGAGAAAAATGATAATATTTTCAATCGAAGCAATAGTAAAAATCAATGTTATAATAGATACATTTTCTGAAATAACTAAGATATAGTTGCAGATATTAAGAAATAGAAATATAAGCAGATACAAATTTTAGACGAATAATTATATACAATTACAGATATTATGAAAATGTATCTAGATACTTTTTACAGATATGTTGAATGAAAACAATAAAGAATAAAAAAATATATTGTTATATACTGCATTTTGTAAATTAAGAAAAATAAAAAAATTATAAATACATAGAGGTTTTATAAATATATATACATTGCAAATCTTCAATAATACCATAAAGTAGATAGTACTACTAATAGTAGATACAAAGTGATTTTTTTATTTTTCGAGTGGAATTTCTCTTCAAGAAATTTAAAGAGTAGTACGCAACATGATTTGCCGGAGAGCAACGTTGAAAGTCGCATTGTTTATCATCTATAATGCGATCTACAATAACCGTCTGAAATATAACAGCGCGGTAAGAGTTCTTAGATAATAATATCCACTTAGCGAGATGAGTAATTTCTATTGATTGCGGGATTTGAGATCGTATAGAGAATCTAGCTCTATATCCTCGGATAATTCACCGGCTAGGCGTTTTAGAGCAGCGATTCGCGTCAAAAACCAGATTGAATCGTCGAACTAATCGAGATAAAGTGATAATTGTGCGGTTACGAGGGTAATCCTCCGATTCCGACGAGTACGTTCAAGACGATACGAGATCGATCTGTGAAACTGCAATGCGGGTCGACCACTCTTCAACGCAAGGTCCTTATTATAACGTTACCGCGCTATAAATACGTAACGGAATTACATCGGTTATTGCAGCGTTGGCTGGTAAAGGGTCGAGCAAATATTCCGTACTAAATATAGCGTTATCAGTAGTTAAACCTCGAAATTACGCTATTTAGTGGTTTGTTAAACTCGTTTCTTCCTTTCTCCACGGAAAAACGTAAATACCCAGTCAGATAAGCGAACCAACGGAGGTTTCTCCCCGCCCGTTTGGTGGAGGGTGTAGTAACGGATCCAGCCGAGGTACGAGAAGAGGATCTCGTTAGGGATGTCGAGATAAATCAACGACTCCGATGAAACCGTTTATAACAAAGTGAGATCTATCTGCGGCGGCGGTAACGCACCTCGCCTGTCGTATATTCTACTAGCCGCGGCTATCCTATTATTACGTGGGGCTGCCAGCACTCCCACGCTAAGGGGTAACCTGATCGGGGTTAATCTGACCCTGACCTGCGGCACCTGCGCGCGCGACCCAACCTAATTCCAACTTTTTCCTTACCCTCTTTCAGCTAGTTCGTCTCTCGCGTCTCGGGCCGCGGTGTCCCGGGGCGGGAGATAAGGCTGGAAGATAGAAACTTTTTCCTTTCTCTCTCTCTTTCTTTCTCCCCCTTTCTTTTATCGAGACCACCCTATCTCTAACGTAAGCTCATGTCGAGCCACGTTCGCCGTCTCGTACAGTCACACACTTCGTGGAAGGTGTTGGAACTTGTAGTGTGAAAACGAGCGCGACCTGTCTCTCAACAGAATGTAAAAATATCTATCGAACACAAAGGACCGTGTGTCACACGTCGAATGAAAGGCTTTGTCGTGTGGCTAGTGCAGAAATCAAAGGAAGGAGTGAGGATGTTCGCGTCGAGGATATCGCGTCTATTCCTCTACGAAGTTGGCTACGTAGAGATTTTTGTGACGGGGGTAGAATTCGCGCAGGGGCTTTATCGGGACACACGACGATGTCCCTCTTCGCCGCGTTCTGAGTTATATTCTTTTCGTATCACGCAACCTATAGATAAGCTCCAGAGAGGAGGCAGGATCGGGAAAGAAGATTCAGTCCTCCAACATTTCGAAACTAAAGTCGCGGCAGGTACGCGTTCGACACGTTCCCGATCATAAATCCCGAGTGCCGTCGATTGTGTCTACATATGTGTATGTATACAGGCGATTGCTTTTATAAAGGTACATAAAAGCAAAAAAAAGAAAAAAAAGAACGCGTTATGGGAAATGTCCTATCGGCCAACGGGCAGGTGTGCCGGCCATATAAGGTTAAAAGGCCATACGGAGTCGACTCACTCCGAAGAAGCACGATAAACGCGGTGCGCGCGATTCGCTTGTGCCTCGCCCAACTTCTACGCGAGGAGTTATTACGCACGCCTACGTCTCCGGGGTCCGCCGCAGGAAACTCGAAATGAGAGAGAGAGTTCGGCAGCCATGGTGAAGAAAGGGGGTTTGTTTTTCGTATACGGAAATTTTAAACGTTGCGCGCCATGCCGCATCGCGACTTTCAGCCGTTGAACTGTAAATTTTGAGTGCAGTCGGTCGACTTACCCTCTGCAATCCTCCTTCGATTTCGATACGCTTGTTTTGCCGTAAGATGAAAGTGAATGAGAACCGTTGTATCGGGGATCACTTGTATCCTGATATCCGTGCGAAGAAGAAGAAGAAGAAGAAGAAGCAACAAGAGAAAGAGAGAAGCAGAAGTAGAAGATGATGAGTAGAGGAAGAAAAAAAATAAAAAAATAAAGATTTCAATAAAAGTTGAACTATTCTGCGATAAAACATTTTCTACAACAAAATATCAATATGTACTCTTCCTCTCTCTCTTTCTTTTACAGTTTTTTCCCAAATTAATTAGCACCTTATCTTTGTCAATTTTTAAACGCAGTTTAATGCTATATCTCTTAAATCAGGATAGGCGTACTATTATCCAAATATAAATAACGCTAAATAATTATCTTACCAATAACCGTAAGATTTTTTGTTACCGCCATTTGTTGGGTATAAAGTTCACATTTCTGTGAAATAAAGTTTTATTTTTGTGAAATGAATTTTGTTTCTGTGTATGAGTAAACTTTATATCCCATAAATTTTAAATATTTTTTTCTCAGCATACATTGCGTCTGGCTATGACTTTCTGATATTTTGTTTTATTTAATATGTCTAAAGAAGTTCTTAACCCCAAGAGGGAGAGAGAGAGAGAGAGAGAGAGAGAGAGAGAGAGAGAGAGAGAGAGATGTGAGATAATAAATTCTACTTTACTTTTCTTTCAATGTCACATTATAATTAGATTGCAATTCGAATTTCAATAATATTCTCGTTTCTGCGATCACGAATTGCTCGTATCGTTCGCGCGATCGCACGCTGTAATTAGTGAACGTTCGCCAATTAACATTACGTTTCACGCCGGTGCGATACACACGGGAGACGCGTTATATCGCGTCAATACGCTCCGGCGTTTAATCCTCCCCGCGAGTGACATTATTAGTCGCGAATGAGCGAGAACGGTGCGGCGAATGGCTACAAATTAGCCGTGGCTGCCGGTTAAGTGGCTGGTCGACGCTAATTACGACGTACACGTCGATGCGCCGCGTGTAATTATGCTCGTTGCGACCGCACACAGCTCGATCCGCTTTTTCGCCGTGGCTCGCGGATAACCGTGACTAATAATGTGAGATCGAAAAATCGTAGTATCGATCGCCCCACGGAATATACACCGTACAGCCCGATCTCCCACAGGGTGCCGTCGAAGGACGACGGTCCACCCGCTGACCT
This sequence comes from Odontomachus brunneus, assembly GCF_010583005.1. Classification (NCBI taxonomy): domain Eukaryota; kingdom Metazoa; phylum Arthropoda; class Insecta; order Hymenoptera; family Formicidae; genus Odontomachus; species Odontomachus brunneus. The sequence goes on from NW_022639458.1 coordinate 1,232,036, forward strand.
GTACCTGTGTTCTTTTAATTGGAACCAGAACCGAATCGCCGATCGGCTGCAGGTGAATCGCAACGATTTGTATCACTGGCAGATCATTACTCATCCGTCCACGTGGGGGGAATTATATATATATATATATATATATATATATATATATATATATATATATATATATATATATATATAT
>NW_022639458.1:1232750-1237009 GCF_010583005.1 Odontomachus brunneus
ATATATATATATATATATATATATATATATATATATATATATATATATATATATATATAAATCGCTATTGTAACAAGTAGGAGAGAAACGAATCTGCTCCTCTTCGCGGGAGGAAGCGAAAAAGTTTTCCTTCGTTATCTGCCTGTGCGGACGTGGACGAGTGCGCGGGACTCTCTCCTTCGTTGTGCCTCTTCGGGGCCCTCGCTTTTTGCCGCGGGTGAGATCGCTTCTTTGTCAGTCTTTTTGTTTAATCTACAACAGTTCCGCCGGCCGGCGAGCAAATAAGCTGACTAACGCCAAGACTAATATAATACATCGTTTCGAATTATCCCTTCAATATAACGAGATTTCGCTTCTTTTTATATCTCTTGCTGCACTTTCGTTTCTTTTCTTTTTCTCTTCATTTACGTTCTTGCTCTTATTCGTTTGCTTTTCTCGAGACGTCATCGCGTCGTTGGGACCCTTAACGATCCGACTGGTAAAGTAGTCTAGCGCGGGGATATCTCCCTTCTGGCATATCGATTCTCGCACGAGGTGGGGTTACAGATGTTTTAGCAAGTGTTCGAGCGGGTTCAGGTGGTGACGGTTGATCGGTCGATGCACGTGCTGGCCGGAAGCGGAAATGCGTTGTGGGAACGACGAAAGCCACAAGTGGCATGGCACTAAGTCTAATGATGCGCATATAAATGCGGGATGTGTGCGAAGTCGAGATGACACATGTAGATAACGGGAGGATGTGACCGGCGTTCTGATATTAGCATCGTGAGCGAACGTTAAGAATTATTGTTGGACGACGTTTCGTTAAAAATTATTTGTTATTAATGTTGAAGTGAAAGAGGCCAAGTAAATATGGAACGGGCGAAACGGAAGCGTGAGCAATGTGTAATTTTAATCTCCGTGAAAGAATATTTTTTGGTGGTGTACCCTCTGACACATTTTTCGGTCCGACACCGCATAACGGGAGGATGTGACCGGCGTTCTGATATTAGCATTGTGAGCGAACGTTAAGAATTATTGTTGGACGACGTTTCGTTAAAAATTATTTGTTATTAATGTCGAAGTAACGTGAAGGAGGTCAAGTAAATATGGAACGGGCGGAACGAAAGCGTGAGTAATGTGTAATTTTAATCTCCGTGAAAGAACATTTTTTGGTGGTGTACGCTCTGACACATTTTTCGGTCCGACACCGCTTATTCTTGCTACCGATCTAATCCTTTATAATTCTTTATAATCTAATCCTTTATAATCCCATATGATTGGTTTAACACAAGAATGATCAAAGTAACGGACTTGTAATTTATTTATAAAAATTATTTAAATTTATATATTATACTTTAACTGTTTACTCATTATGTATTATACTTTGACGTTGAATAAAACTGAAAAGAGTAAATTATATACCCATTTATACAGTTCTCACAGCCACAGTTTTTTATAATACATAGCAGAGCTCGGCACGCGTCGCACATTTTGGCCAATTTTCGACTTGCTTCGCCTAGCGTCACCTCATCGCCCCGCACGTAATCTACAAGCCGTTCGTGACTCGGAAAAGTATGATTTGTAAATACTTGTTTTTAATAGTAGGAAACTATTGGAAATATATGTTAGCTCGAGCAGTTGCAGGTTGCGCGCAGGACGATGAGGTAAGAGGAATAGCGAAGCAAATAAAAAATCGGCCGAAAAATGTGCAAGGCATGCCGAACTTTGATACGTAATGTCCAATTAATATATCCTCGAAATCCGAAATATAAATCTTATAAAATATGCATATATTCAATTGCATTTAAAATTAGTGTAGTTTAGTTGAAAATAAGAGGATTGAGGAATGAGCGTAAGGAGGCATAAAAAAAATACTTAACTTTATTTAAAAGGCTGACACGTCACACGCGTCAGACACGTGAATTTAAAAGGCCGCGGTCCCACGCGAGTCCTTCTATCTATCGGTGCATCTCCGCGCGGAGTCAATCGCCTGATGTCAATGTCTTTTCGCCCTCTAATTCGCGCCACCCGCTTCCTTATTGGTCGATCTCCGAATGCATTTCGGGGGATGCGACCGTTACGCCTAATACCTGTCGCGAGCGTCTTTCCGGAATCACTATGGTCGCATTTATACTCGGAAATTCCGCAGTGAGTAGTTATTTCCGAGATTTTTCGGATTTCCTATGATTTTAACCGTCTCGCTCGCGTATCTTACGAGAGCTGAGCTATTATAGTAATAAAAATTTCTTCAAACGGGAATATATAAAAACTGCAAAGATGCATCGTGGAAAGTGCATCTCTACGAGCGAAGTATTGCACATTTTTCGAACTTTCCTACGTTCGCAGGTCTTCCAATCATTTTGAACTTTACATAGAGGACTCAAGGCACCTCGCATACCTACAATGTTTTAGTAATATCGCTAGCCCCGGCTATAAAATTGTTCTCGCGATGGCGAATGTAAACCGAGACACTTTACCGAGAACTCCTACGGAAAGGTCGTTATTGCTAATTTAACGATAAATTTCCTCACCTACGATTCCTTCACAGAAACGATAAAAAACAGATTAGTTCTTTTTATCGTCGAGCGATATAATTCAGTGGCCCGCGAGATATCCAGATAAGAATCCCTCTTGATGCGACTCTCTCCTTTTTCAAGCACTCGCCGTGACGACGACGTCGGGCGTAGTGAACAGGCGGCGCGCTCGGGATTTTAACGGTACAACGGTAAAGCCGCAATAAATTCGCGTTCACTTTTTGCACTCGTTAATTCCACGACGTTTATTCGGCGTCGTGCGATTGCTCGCGACTCACATTAACATCATCGCGTTTCGCTTAGCACGTTATTATCTCCGTAATAGCCGACGGATCAAAAGAAAAAGAACGAAAATGCGAGGATCATTTTAAGTGATTTTTTTACAATAATTCTTGCGAACTTATCTCGGAATACCAAAAAGCGATGATCATAAAAAATCGCCTGTTTGATATTTTCGGTCAAATGTTTTGCCAGCTCGTATTGCGAGCGTGCAGATCGCAGAGATAAGATCAAGCGTGTTATTAATAGCAACGAAAATCTAAGTGATTACAAGAGAGCGCGACGGACGCGCTTAATTTCTCTCTATTCCTTAATGAAGGGACTCCGCGCGACCGTGTATTCATACCTCGAGCTCATACCCTTTATTTTGTGCACGTTCCACGTGGGTCTTTATAATGCGAGATACTTTATTCCGAGCTCTAAAAATTGGTCCGATAACGGTTGAAATATACAGCGCCTATCTTAGAATTAAAAGTCGCCTGACAAATATTTAAACAGCATGCGAAGAGGGTCCCCCCTTCTCTCCCTCACTCTTCGTCCACGTGTCGTTCGGTCGGTATCGACGTCGTAAAGTCCGTTCGAGACGAAATAAAAAGAAGAGGGAATCAATGAAAGGCTTTCTGCAGGCTGCGCGCACGGCTGTCCGGATTCGGATTTGCCGTGCGGATCTCGAGAGGTCCCCCGAGACTTTCGGCCACTTAAATCGATACAGGTGCTTGCCGCGAACGTTCTTCTCGGCGTTATCTGCACGATTGCATGACTCGAAGCTGTTAGCCGGTGCGTATTCATAAATATTTGATGTCCGTTTCTCGGTTTGGCGTTCGTTTACGGGTACTTCGCGCCTCTGATTCGCCGCGATCGGCGGAGATCGATTTTATCAAGCGCTCGGGTGAGTTCCCCGCTCGAGTATCGTCGCTAACCTTAATCGACTTTAGATTACTTCTCTCGGCAACTAGGCAGTGTATTGCGGGTGTATTAGCGGCGCGAGCGTGAATTAGCTAACTAATAATAACTAGCTCATTTTATTGCGGCTTTGAAGTTCTCACGACGGAGTCCTGAGCCCGTCTAATGAAGAGAGCCTCGACTTCATGAAGTTATCCAGCACGTTACTACTATAAACTCGTAATTCTATTTTAGCCTTCCGTGATATTACGCGCCGCTTAACTTTTGCGGATCGCGCTAAAATCATCGCGTTATCTCGAATCGAAGGCTATCGAAGGCGCATTTTACGGACGATGTCGGCCCTCACCGACATTATTACTATTATTACTTATACACACCGGCCTGGTGCGCATTTAAATGGAATTCCGGTCTTTACGACCGCCTGAGGAAATCGTATCCTCGAGTCACTTTACATCCGGCTATAAACCGACGAACGCCCGCGAATACGTCTCTCCCTTCTTCTCACTCTCTCTCTCTCTCTCTCTCTCTCTCTCTCTCTCTCTCTCTCTCTCTCTCTCTCTCTCT
>NW_022639458.1:1237190-1243033 GCF_010583005.1 Odontomachus brunneus
TCTCTCTCTCTCTCTCTCTCTCTCTCTCTCTCTCTCTCTCTCTCTCTCTCTCTCTCTCTCTCTCTCTCCTCTTTTTCTCTTCTTCTCTTTCTCGCGAGCCGCTCGGCAACGAGTGAGTTTTATGCGTATCTTTAATGATGCCGCTTTCCATTAACAAGTCGTAATTGGCGCTTTATCGATCGCTATCTGCGCGCCACGTTCGCCGAGATGCGCATTCGTCGCCGTTTTATCTCTTGCGCGCGAATGCGCCCGGAATCGGCGACCGACGTAAAAAGGACACGAAAATCCGGTCGGTATTGAGAAGTCGATTTGGCACCTTTATTACGGGGCAGTAAATAAATAATTAAGACTTTTTTGCGCGATTCAACGTGCCCCGCACACTGCAAACGCCTCTTGTATTCTTTCTCTTAATAGCTGGCGCGGCGTCGCGGACGACGGCATTGCGCTCGCTTTACGATTACGAGTAGCAAGTTAGCTGCAACTATTAACGGCGTCTCGCAATGAGCATTAACGGCGTATAATATCTCGGGAAGGGCGGCGCCGCGACGACCGGTGGTCGGTCGGCTACCGCAGTGCTACGATGAAATTCATATACTCGTAACGAACGAGCGCCACTTGTTACAACGATAAGAATTTTATGCTCTTGATATCGAGAATTTGTCTCGAAATTTTTAAGTTGTGAACAAAATCATATGCGACTACACTTTCTTTCCTCTCTCTCTTTTTTTTAATGAATGAGCAAAGATTGCATGAAAAAAAGTATCAGGTCAAGTGAACCAATTCTCAGTGTTGGGCAATAATCGAATAAAATTTTTTGACTGAAATAATCAATAATCAAAATTAATCGTCATATATAAAATCATAAATAATTTTATCGATGATGAATTTATTTGATAAAATTATTAATTTATTTATTATAAATTTATTTGATGAAATTATTAATCAAGAACTTTGATGAATGATTATATATTGGCTAATATAAACTACTAGCTGAAACTATCTGGTGTTGTCCGGATTACCACAAAGTATTAAAGAGATGAAATCAGTGGGAGGTGTTGAAGTTTCTCTCATGCAGCTTAAGTCCTAAGCTATTTCCCGCAAAGTCCTAGAGAGTAATTATGCAAAATTTTCCAGATCGATTAAAAGATGTAGAGGGTATAAGGAATATAGGGTAAATAAGGAATAAGCAGGCATTCTACTTTACATATATAGATGTTCATAATATAGATGTATGCGTACGTGAAATAATTGAAGTTATTGCTTTTCTACTTATAGTATTCTCTTTTCTTGTATTCTTTTAGAGTATTTTCCGATTACATCATGTAAATACAAGAAGTACTTACTTCTTTCACACAATGTAGTATTAAGATATAATTAAATATCTTTTTCGTTTATTACGTGAGGAAAGGTAGGAGTAAGGAGTAATTTTATCTCTGATAGAAGGATAAGTAAATCATCAGACGATGAATACGATCGATGATACGTTAAGTCAACCTCACGATCGCCTCGTTGAACTAAATTTGAAGTTTGTTTCATACAAACAAGGGATTAAAAGACCACCAAAATTTTGTTGAAAGAATTCGAGCAGATAGTTTGCCACATACAACCCTGAAACTGAGTTCGTTCAACTCGCATCGAGTTGCTCCGACTGATTCTTTTGTGCAGCGTAAGCTCTCGTGAATGTGGGTGTGAGAACCCGCGTCTACGAGTTCCGAAGGATTTTTCTCGAGGTCGTAATCACCGCTCGCAAGTGTCCACCACCTGCAGCGACTGTATTTGTTACACCGCGTGTCTTCCGCTAACACCTCCGCGTGGCGGTTTGCGTCATTTCGCCGGTCGTCCACGTGCCATCTTCAACGACGTCACATCCGCGCACGCGTTCGCGCAAGGAAGTAAATCTGAATAGCTAATTACGAAGACAATGACGCGGAACTCGACGGAGACCGGAAGGAGACGGGGAAGTCTCTTCGACGACACGCGCGAGACTTTTCCGCATCGCAATTACGACAAACGGATCTTTCATAACCGGACGATGATTGTTACGCGTAATAATAGTAATAAATAAAGACTGGCATCGATCACTTTGCCCGATCAATTAGTCTTTCTGTGATGACAGCTTCTCAAAAGTTTTATTTCTCTTGTAGACTATATATATAGTCACGCTATAATATATTTTCAGGTCATAAAATGCAACAATATTCGGGAATTTATTTAAAAGGAACTATTAAATGGATATGTTTGAATTTTATATATGTAATCAAATAATATATTTACATTAAACAAATTTTTTAAGTTTTTGTGCAAAAATGACTTTTTTGTAAAACTTTTTCTATTTTCTTGATTGAACTATTAAGGAGACCGGATCAAGTTGGCCAAAGTTATATTTGCTATGCGTTTTATATTTATTATGAAAGCAACAATGACAGAGGGATCGCAAAATATTCTTTCTAATATCTATATTCTAAAAGGAACATTTTGCAATCCCCTTTTCCATTATTACTTTTACAATAAATATATGAATCAAACGTATGGTCAACATGGCCGACTGGACCTCAATAGATATTGTAACGTCATTTTTACAAAAATAAAAATAAATTTTTTGTTTACATGTAAATATATTACTTAATTATGTATATAAAATTTGAATATATATGTTTAATAATGTTTCAAAGTAAATTTTTCGAATATTGTTGCTTTCTTAGTTTGAAAAAGTAATATGTCTCCTTAACTGAAACTTAGAGTAAATTGGTGATTCAAGTGAAAGTTTTAATTATTAGACTGAATTTGTTTTTGTAACAGTCGGAATACATTAGAATTACTCATCAATTCCGAGTGAAGATATTCACTCAACGATTTAAAGTGAAGAATTCACTTTATACAAGTGAGAAATTATTTAAATTCTAGTGACTCGGCTGTCACTCTACTTTTCGAGTGGAATTTCGTTCGAAGAAACTTAGAGAGTGTCTTTATCCCTCATTTGCGTAAAGAGCGAGCCGTGATTTAGCGGACTAAATGCTTCGCGTTTCAGCATACATGTATGCACGCATGCATGCGAGAGACTTCGCGGAGGGTTACGTCTGGATATAAGATCTGGCGTTACCTCCCTGTATTTCCCGAGGGTGACCCTAAAGGGGATGGCAACAAAAAGTAGCAGCGAAAGCCTGGTAAAAGCCGTCCTCCCGCGTAGTGACGGCTTAATAATTGTACGCAGGGCGCCACGGTCCGGTTTCAGGTGGCTCTGTGTGAATTCGTTTTACATGGCGGCGCATAATTACTATCATCGTGCACTTCACGGTGCTCCAGTTCTTCAGAAAGGCGAGGGTGGGAGACCAACCGACCGAACCGGCCGACAGGCTGCCCGGATTCTCCGCGACCTGATGAACGTCAAAAAGCACCGACGTGAAAGAAAACCTGCAATCAGCGCGTCAAAAGCCAGAACTTTCACCCGCCGCGTATCGTATGCGCCACGTTGTTATTGCTCGCACGCGGCCCTCGTTGCGCATGTTTCAGCGCAGCTTTATAAATCCGCACACCAGGCGCGCGAGGAAATATTGATTCGCGTCTGGAAAGTTATTGAATTCTTAATGAGAGAGTTATTACGCCGGGACGGACGGTCGTTCTGCCGGAGATAATATCGTTTGAGCGCGTATACTTCCACGCTTACGCGTCGTCAACTTTACGAACGGCGAAGCTCGTGGAAGTAGAAGAAAAAAAATTAGAAGAAAAGTATGCAATTGTGTGTGCTTTCTTTCTTCTTTCTATAAATAATTGAACGTCCTATATACAAAACGACTTTTAGGCCATCTTGCGAGTAGTATAACACGCATATCACGCGGGTACATCTTGGCGGTATAGGAGGTTATCAGAATTAAGTCTAAATTATATAACAATATAGATTTTTAGTTAATTTAAACTGAATTCTGATCATTTCAATCGAAATTTCTGAATTATTTATATTTTATTGGGGGAAAACAAATGGTTTATGCAACCAAGTCTTTTTTTCGTGCAGATTTGCTAAAACGATTCTTCGCTTCAGCAATAAGTTCCTTCTTAAAGAATTTTGAAGTAGCGCTTACCTGAATATTGAGTAACTCGATATGCAAAATCGATACGCATTCTATTTCGACCTCGCGAATCCTTGATGAAGACGGAAGACGTGTTCCCAGCGGCGCGTACGCAAATCTACTTAAATGAGACGTGTCGCTCTAAGCGGTATTACGGCTCGCGTTTTCTTTCTCTCTCTCCTCCGCTCTTTCTCTCTCTCTCTCGACTGTCACTTAATAAATCATTAAAACAGCTACGAATATCTATTCATAAGCCATTAAGAAGCGATGAGTCGCGCCGTCGCCGCGACGTTCCCGCACAGCACCGATACTTTTCCCTAACCTAACCGGAGGTGCCTTAATCCTGCGAGCCGTCGCGCGCGTAACTCGTAACGGACGGGTTACGTCGCGTACGTGCGATGCAACGCACGGAGGCGCATATATGCATTTATGCATACTGTCCGTGGTCTCTATGCATGGATGCAGATGCGGCACGCACAGCCCAGCGGAGCAGCGCCGTCCGCCCGTCCATTCGTACGTAATCCTTTCCCGACACTCGTAATGGCCGGAATTGTGAATTCAATTGCTTCTGAATTGGACGCAGTCGGTGCGCCTCGTAAGAGGCCGGTCCGTCGAATACGGCTCAAGGCACGTACCGGTCGTGAAAGGGAGAGCTGTGGCGCAGCGTAGGTGCATCCGTCAAATGAACGCGCGCCCGGTAGCCGGCGCACAAAGAGCGTCAGCGTCAGCGGACGCAGCAACAGCAGCAGCAGCAGCAGCAGCAGTCGCGGCATATAAAGATCCAATGAGTAAGTGACGACGTGGACGCGTCCGCGACGCTCGAGAGCGCTCGAGATCGTTCACCGAAGTGGATGCTGGCAGTTAAAGAAAGTTCAAGTGCCAATCGGCGACGGGAAATTGCGCTGGGACGTTTATCGCGCGATGAGAGACCGATCCTCGAGCGAGGGACTTAACAGAGAGAGAGAGAGAGAGAGAGAGTAGAATAGAGTAGAATAGAGTAAGGAGGGAGAGAGGGGCGGGGAACAAAAGTTTCCTTCTGGTCGAACAATGTTTTAGATCTTAATGGAACACGCGGAAATTGTATTTTGTTCAGCAGTGGATGAGTAGTAGCGATTAACTTTCGCAGCGGATCATTTTCAGCGAATAATGATAGCGCGCTGTGAGACGGAGAGGAAAATAAATGTGATTGCGATTAAACGTCCGGGGATTGTTATTCGTTCGAATTTTCACTTTCACGTATGCGAGCGAGCACAAGATGCAGAAATTTACGCTTCGGACGGGGCAATCATCGGCCATAAGCCGAAACGTCCGGTTGCAAAACTCTCCGCGTGTACCCCCGCGGGCGTCTGCTTAAATCAATTTCATTCCGGTAATTTCGCCTCTTCTAGACCAACGCCAACTGGCGTCATTTGCCTCGTGATTGAGTGCGAAAGATTGCAACCGGATTATGCGCGAGCCGACGAGAGTGTATGCATGTGCGCGGAGATCAGAGTCCGGGGGTTCTCGTCGGGGAACGACCGTAAACCATTATTTCGCAGCGTCATGTGGACGGTGTGCGAATCGCAAAAGAACCTTCAAGGGGCTGAAGAGAGAATAATGGATTCGCGAGACTGGGGATAATGGTCGCGTAACGAGCTGTAGAATGAGCAGAAACGCGTAGCTTTTGCCGGGAGTCCAGTTTTCTTCTTCTCTTTTTTCTTTCTTCCCTTCTTCTCTCTCTCTCTCTCTCTCTCTCTCTCTCTCTCTCTCTCTCTCTCTTTCTCTCTTTCTCTCTCTCTC
>NW_022639458.1:1243206-1245191 GCF_010583005.1 Odontomachus brunneus
TCTCTCTCTCTCTCTCTCTCTCTCTCTCTCTCTCTCTCTCTCTCTTTCTCTCATTCTTTCTCGCTCTCATACTTTTCCGTATCCGACGAGGTAAAGTTAATTGAAAAAAAGGAAACAGGATAAAAAATAAAATTCTTCGAATTTACGGTTCTACTTCTTAGGTCCTTCTTAAGTACTCCGGAACGCGTAGGGAGAAACTTTACCAGTCATGTTCTTCCACGTTCTTCATGACTTTCTTTTAAGACGAATTAATAGAATGAGAAATTGTGCAAAGTTGAGAACAGTCCGCTACGAAAGTATTCGAGCTTTTCGAGGAGGAGCCAGAGAAGGAGGAGGTGGAGGCGATTGAAAAAAGGGTGCATCGTCATGTAACGTAGGCGCACGACTGTAAACCGACACTTTGATAGTCGGTTCTCGTTCCTAAAGCTGGCGAGGCGTGTGCCGCCCACCGAGGACGAAAAGGGACATCCTTCGAAGAAATTCAACGGCAGAGTTTCTCATGATGGTGCATTCTGTAGCCCTAAGAAGAGAATGCGGTCACTCGATATCGCCGCGATTTGTATTTCCTAGTGAATTTTCCTCACGGAAAAAAGTATACGACTGCTACGACGATTTCGCATCACATTAGAAAGAAAAAGAAAATCGTTATCCCTTTGAAATAGATCACGTCTTGACTGAGACTCACTGGTCTCCTTCATTCCTTACAGCTGCGAAGAGGCGCCACGAGGATGTCTTTGAACGTGCTGTCCTCTTGTCTTCCAGCCACTCCCATTTTCAGCTACCGAGTTACTGCCACTCTGTCAATCCGGTCTGATGCCTGCATCGAGACGCGGAAACGACCGTGACACTGAATGACTTCAAAACCAGTCTTCTTAAAAAGCGCGATTGGCGTTTTACATCGGGACATCATAAGTATAAAAAAGAAAACAAACGAAGCGTCTCGAACCAACATAAGAAAAGAAAAATATATTTTGGGGGTGACTCTCGCTGCGCACATGTTTCGTGCCAATTATATATATATATATATATATATATATATATATATATATATATATATATATATAATTGGCACGAAACATGTGCGCAGCGAGAGTCACCCCCAAAATATATTTTTCTTTTCTTATGTTGGTTCGAGACGCTTCGTTTGTTTTCTTTTTTATACTTATGATGTCCCGATGTAAAACGCCAATCGCGCTTTTTAAGAAGACTGGTTTTGAAGTCATTCAGTGTCACGGTCGTTTCCGCGTCTCGATGCAGGCATCAGACCGGATTGACAGAGTGGCAGTAACTCGGTAGCTGAAAATGGGAGTGGCTGGAAGACAAGAGGACAGCACGTTCAAAGACATCCTCGTGGCGCCTCTTCGCAGCTGTAAGGAATGAAGGAGACCAGTGAGTCTCAGTCAAGACGTGATCTATTTCAAAGGGATAACGATTTTCTTTTTCTTTCTAATGTGATGCGAAATCGTCGTAGCAGTCGTATACTTTTTTCCGTGAGGAAAATTCACTAGGAAATACAAATCGCGGCGATATCGAGTGACCGCATTCTCTTCTTAGGGCTACAGAATGCACCATCATGAGAAACTCTGCCGTTGAATTTCTTCGAAGGATGTCCCTTTTCGTCCTCGGTGGGCGGCACACGCCTCGCCAGCTTTAGGAACGAGAACCGACTATCAAAGTGTCGGTTTACAGTCGTGCGCCTACGTTACATGACGATGCACCCTTTTTTCAATCGCCTCCACCTCCTCCTTCTCTGGCTCCTCCTCGAAAAGCTCGAATACTTTCGTAGCGGACTGTTCTCAACTTTGCACAATTTCTCATTCTATTAATTCGTCTTAAAAGAAAGTCATGAAGAACGTGGAAGAACATGACTGGTAAAGTTTCTCCCTACGCGTTCCGGAGTACTTAAGAAGGACCTAAGAAGTAGAACCGTAAATTCGAAGAATTTTATTTTTTATCCTGTTTCCTTTTTTTCAATTAACTTTACC
>NW_022639458.1:1245201-1266091 GCF_010583005.1 Odontomachus brunneus
CTATAACTTTTTAATATCTTGCACACATATTAGTTTTAACACATGAAATTTTCGAATCTTCTATAGCGCATAATATATATTTATTAAGTTTCAAAATTGTATAATTTCACATTAACCTTTATGTTAACCTGAGTCGAAATGTCGACTTGGAAAGGTTATTATGCCGGTTGAACAAAAGATGAATATTACCATTTCCTAATCACATCTGTAAAATAAAGAACAATTGTAGTTCATCGCGCGCATCTGGACATTCGATCGCTCTCCAAGTTCGAGGGGATGTTTCTCTTTGCTCTTTGATCGAAAGTTATCCGAAATCGTCTCATTTGAATAAGATGAATGAAGACATCACACAACGACACAGTGCGAGAACGATGAAGCCGATACACGAGATTGGATGGAGGATCTTTACGGCGTGCCCGGAGCGCACTGAACCATACCGATTGATTGCTATCGTTACGAAGACAATGGCCGACACAGGCTCGCTCTAACGATGACGCTTGACTTAGAGATCAGGGATTATCTTGTGGTAGCGTGACGACTAACAAGCATAGGCCGGGACAGGCTCGACTCTGCCCGATGAAAACCGACCTCCCCCCGGCTACCACCCACGCTCGTGCGGAGGCTGTGCACTTTTCACTCGTTCGCTTCTCGACACCGTGATAGGCAAATTGCTACTTTGTCATGCAAATCGTCGCGGCGCGGAGCGTCAAATTGAAAATTGGAAGTTTCTTCGCAAGGCACCGTTCCCTCGTAAAATCATGAGAGCCCCGCGGACGGAGGGTGAACGATCTCAGGTGTCGTTCGAGTAGACAAAGTGTACTTGTTGCGTTTCGCGCGCGCGCGAGAAAAAAGCGAAAGAGGCTAACGAGACTGAGGTGGGTACTCTTAGAGAGACAGTTCGTAACCCATCGCGAGTATCGTGCTCCAAAGCTCAAGATAATAGGCTGGCGCGCAGGTGCGCTCCGGCTCGCGTGTGAAGTTCACCGTGCACTCGCATTTTAACACCTTTCCCCTGATGTAATTTTTACGACACCGTGGCGTTTTCGCAGTGTCGCGTTTTTGCTCGTTCCGGTTCCTCTCTTCCTCGAGTGTCGCCTCTCGCGTGAATATTAATTTTCAGGCCTTCCTGCGAAGAGTTTCTTTTTTCCTCTCTTCAGCGAATCGAAGTGAGGAATGGCGCGTGACGGTGGAAGTTTAGTAGCCGCTGATTACACAGTGGAATGCTTTTCGCTTTAGGAATAATTCACTGTTTCTTTTGGCTATAACTTTCTTTAACGACTCCACAAGAATTAAACGACAGACGGCTTGCAAGAATTCACTTTACGTTTTAATTAAGATTTTCTTTTATGGTTTATATAGGAAATTCGTTCAAATATGTATGCCTCGCAATCTGACTGATAGTTAGAAATTGTTTACGAAATTTTTTCAAATGAAATTAAATTCGAAGTATATGATATTCTGAAAACTTGTCTTTAAATTTGAAAAGTAAATGTCAAATTGCCCGAGTTGCTGATCTCTGCGAAACTTGGATTGATGACTGGTTACTGATGAACAGTGGCGTATCACAAAGGAAGTATGCATCATTTCAGTTGGCTACGGTTAAATCATTGTTATAGTAACTGTTACGGGCGCTGTTACAGGTAGCAAAATTTAATTTGGAAATAACGCGAACGTCCGCTTATACGTGATACCTGTTCTCATAGCTTCCAAGAACCAACAGTATGAAGAGCCGAGGGGTGTCTGCGCAGCTTCACCCCTTTTTATCAGCGCGTTACCTCGCCATCTACTGGAAGCTGAGAGAATCAGGAGATGTATTGAACAGGCTGGATGCGCGCAGCGAGATGCGCGAATATCCGCGAATTCTCGTCAGCGGGGGACCGCAGTCCGTACAATAAAGAAAAAAGCGTCCAGGATAGAGCGAGAGGCGGCGAGGTGGTGCTAGTAGGTGCGAGAGAGTATTCCGTCGAGAGAGAGCGACGGGGCCGCGAGCGAGAGCGAGCCCTAATCCTCCCGGACGCCGAAGAGGCGGACTCGATTAATAGTCGCGCTCGCGAGTGAAACAACGTCGTCCACGGCCGCAGCTCGGGATGACTTCCGCGGTGCACTGAGAGCGGGATTTCTGGCGCGGGCTTGCACTTCGATGGGTGATCGTGCGCACCTGAAGACTGCGGCATCGGCATCTCGCAGGTCTCCTTGAGTGAGGTGGTCAGTTCGAGTAGCCGAGCGGTCATGTAAACGCTCCGCTGACTCTCTCTTGGTGCCGTTGAGTGGTCCAACCGTTAGCGTACACCTTCACGAAGTGAATCTTTGCCTGATCCGGAATCCTATTACGAGCGACAGGATGAGACCGAGCGTGATTGTTCTGCTGCTTTTGCTCTGCGCCCAGTTTCTTGCGTCAGAATCAAAACTTCGCCAGCAAGCAGCCACGGTAGACGATGACGATGAAGACGACGATGACTGGGACGACGACGATGAGGAAGACGACGACGGTGGCTACCAGCCGAAGCCCGAAGTCGACGACGACAGCCGTATCTACAAAAACCCGCGAAACTCACCCTCTGCCATGTGCCCAAGGAGCGAGGAGCAGGCGGAGCTGATAGGTCAGAAGTGTCTGCGGAAGTGCTCGACCGACGAGGACTGCAAGAGCAAGAAAAAGAAATGCAAATGCGATGGAGCCTGCGGAATGTCATGCATCAAACCGGAGCGCGAATGTCCGGCGTTAACTGAGATCGATCACGGTGTGATGACAGTCGGCGGGAAATTCTTCGGAGATCGAGTACATTACGTCTGCGATACCGACTACTTCATGGTCGGCTTGTCAGATCGAACGTGTCGCGCGGACGGTCAATGGACCGGCACTACTCCGTCCTGCAAGAAAGACTCTAGTTCCTTCTGCTCCCAGCCGCCAAAGATCCAAAACGCGCGCCACAATGCTCTGGCTGAGCAGACGACCTTCGACCTCTCCAGTGCAGTGCAATACTTCTGTAATCACGGATATGTCGCCACGGGGGTGAAGATAGCGAAATGCCTGATGATGAATAACATCGCTAACTGGTATGGGCCCGATATCACTTGCAAGCCTCAGAACTGCGGACCACCGCCGGTTATTCTTAGTGGATGGCATGCTGGTGAGTCAGTTCGTGCAATCAGTCGGATCTGACGTAGATCTAACTACTTAACCGCGTTACGGGAGAGATGTTCTCTCTAAATTTCTTTGAGTGAAATTCCACTAGGAATGTCAAGTAAATTAAAAGTAAAGCAAAAATAAAGGAAAAAATAAAAGCCAAGTCGTTCAAATTGGAGTGACTTTTCACTCATGTAGAATTATTTCTCCACTTTGTTGTCGAATAAACATTTTTTTTCAAAACTAGAGTTAATTCGATGTATTTCACTACCATAGGAACAACTTTACTCGAACGATGGAAACATTTACTTGTATAAATTAAGAATACAAAATGTAGATTTGATTTAAACATTCGCTTTTGTAATTCAGAGAGTCAATATTTGCATCATTACTGCAAGTATATCTTCACTCTTTCTCTCTTTCTCTCTCTCTCTCTCTCTTTCTCACTCGTTTCAACTGAAATTTTACTATAGAAGAAATTTAAAAGATACTTTATACTTTATTTTTTTGAGTAAAATTCTACTTGAAAAATAGAGTGACAATCGAGTTCCAAGTGCGACTTTTCACTTATAAGAGAGAAATCACCATTCTGAATATATTTATTTGAAATTAAAGAATTGATCTGATTGCTACACCATTAGAAGAATTAATTTATTCGAATTAATTGAAACATTCACTCATATGAATGAAGAATCCACTCAAAGTTTAAAGTGAAACATTGTGATATCCGGGTTGCAATATTTTCAATGTCCCTTCTAATGAAAAATTTCACCCGTTTTGAGAGACACTCTGAGGAATTTAGCTAGCTAATTTCAAGGTCCTACTTTCAAGGCGAATGTTACACGTACGACTGTCGCGTGTCCTATCACTGCTCGGACGGCTTCGAGCTGGTTGGTAAAACGGAAAAATTATGCCTGGCGGACGGCTCGTGGACCCCGAAGGAATTGCCGCAGTGCGTTCAAGTAAGAATTACGAGAATTCGAATCACTGCGAGCCGAGTGTGTGCGTGTCGCTCGTAAGCTAAGTAACGTGCTCCTTAATATCTCTCGCGTACAGGTCACGACCGTGCAGTGTCCGAAGCCGGAGAATCCACCTAACGGCAAGGCTGTCTACACCTCCTACGCGTATAATTCCGTTGTATCGTACGAGTGCAAGTACGGCTACAACGTTCTAGGCGCAGCAACCAGACGTTGCGGTGCTGACAGGAAGTGGACTGGAAAGACGCCTATCTGCCAGGAAATCAATTGCGGCTCGCCGGGTGTGCTGTACAACGGCTGGATCGAAAACATGGACGATGGTGTGTTATTTAACACTGACGAAGTGACGCGACGTTAAAGTAACGCGTGTTTCACGCGTGCTATCTCACGCGTGCGCTGTGTATCATTATTGTTTCTCTGAAATTAATAATCACAGGCACAGGCATGGGCGCCAGCATAATCTTCCGCTGTAAGGATCACATGAAGCTCGAGGGCAACACCTCTTCGGTCTGTCAGAAGGACGGCAAGTGGCGTTATCCTCTGCCGCAATGTCTAGCTCCATGCGTCGTACCGCAAATCGAGAACGGCCACATCATTGTGGCCAGCCATGAGAGGGATCACATCAACAATGTCACCGTGGTAGAGCATGGGGAGAGGCTCTTAGTAACTTGTGTTCAGAACTACGAATTTGCCGCCAACAGTACTCCAGTGTTATGCAACAACGGCACTTGGTCGATAGTGCCGAGTTGCTCGCCTGCCCGGTGTAAGCAGATGCCGAAGAGCCCGAGAAACGGCATGGTGATAGCGCCGAAGACGGATCATGGCATGAAGGCGGTCTTCAAGTGCAAGGATGGTTTCGAGTTGATCGGCGGTGGTCCCTTCAACGCCTCCATATCCGTGGAATGTCGCTACGGCAATTGGATCGGCGACATACCGCACTGCGACCAGGTGTTTTGCCCATTCCCGGGATTCATCGAGAACGGCAAGGTATTCTTGGTGGGCAATATGGGAGTTTACGATTACAGGCCGTATGTGCGGAAAATTGTCAACAACAAGCAGATCATGTACGACTGCGACAAAGGCTATGTTCTCGACGAGGGTCCAACAGGCGCGACCTGCATAGGCGGCTCATGGAGTCCCAAGGAATTGCCCAAGTGTATTCTTGGGCAACACCCTAGGCTCAGATGGAGCAGACGACGTAGATCAGTGGACGATGAAAACGTCACTTTGAACTACAAGTAAGTATTTACGAATTATTTGAATACGAGTGTTTCAAACGAATAATTTAAATAGTTAGAAATAACTTTTTGAGCTTTCTTCGTAAAAAAATTTTATTAAGTTGAATCAAAAGTTTTTTCCCATTAATACTGAACAAGTAATTGATATCTTTTTTATTTGTATTTTAATTTGTTTGTAAAAACAATTTTGACAGTTTAAAGAGAAAAAATACACAAAAATAAAAGTAACACATAAAAAGAGAAAAAATTAAAATACGTAAAATAAATTGATATATAAATAAATTTTTAAATAAAAATATATATGGAAAAACATCGAAATAATAAAAAAATTAATAAAAAACATCGTATATAATAAAAAGTATATGTATAGAAAAAATAGATGTTTCAAAAATTCAATTTACTCAAAAATAGACATAAAATTAATGAAATTTATCAAGTACTTAATATGTTTAAAAAAAGAACTATATATATCTGACATGTATAATATATTTAAGTATATAAAATATCTTACAAATATATTTCATATATATATATATATTTTTTTTTTTTTTTTTAATATTTTATTATGTCTATTTTGCAATAGAATTATGCCGATAAATAAAATATGTATTCTATAGGAAGAAATTTAATTGAAATCAATTTAATATTTTAGAAAACGAAGATAATATACAAATCGAGTCAGGAATAAAAGTTGGATATTAACGTTTCAGAAAATTCATCGAATTTTTCCGGAAAGTGGGTAAGAAGTTACTGCATATAGAGATGAACAAGAGCCGTCAACACTCCAAGCATAAGATGGAAGGTAAGCTTGGGTCCATCAGCAAGCATCAAAACAACACTAATACGTCTGACTCATCGTCGGCTTGGAAAACACATGCGGCTCACGGTAACAAGTCCCGTCTACGAGAAGAACGAATGATCGACTTCCTGAAAATCGTGTACAGAAAACTCCAACGCATGGACGCCAAACAGCCGAACAACTCCAGCAACAGCACGATGCACGATCTACTGAACGCCATGAGCAAGAACTTCTTTCACGTGGACCTCTCAGAATCGCGGCGAAACGGTAGCAGAGCCCGCTCGGACTTCGAGATACGCAATCAGAGAGAATTCATCAAGCTGAAAAGGGAATTCGAGCGGATCATGAGATTCTACAACAAGTCCATACGTTGGAACGAGAAACAGAATCGGAAGGACGCCAAGAGAAAAGGCCTGTCGCACGCGGAAAAACGAAAGGACAAGAAGAAGCACCGGAAGAATTATTATAAAGGCTTTTACGAATTCGTCAACAGCTACGTAACCGAGAAGTTGTCGATGTTGGAGGCGCGCAACGCGACCGAGGAATTAATCAAGAAAATGAAAATCGACAAGTTTACTGTGAGGAACGGCACGACCTTTACAGTCGGCGAGATGTACGCGTTTTTCAAACATATCATAGAAGATAGATTGAACTCGACCGAGGAGAATGTCGTAACCGTCGAGCCCAACACAACGTCGACGTCGAAGCCAGAGGTCGAGCCGTACGTTAATCAATCTTCGACAATCCCGAGTAACGAGGTCTCCGCATTGGACAACGAGATTCCGACCAAGGAGGGGGCGCCCAAGCATCGCAGCAAGCGGATACGAAACGCCTCGGAGGACACTACGGCGCCGCGTCAGAAGAGGAAGCTCCTGTCCCTGAAACCGGCTGACGTGGATGACCCGAAGAAGCCAAAGAAGCCGAGCCACGCGGCCGACGTTGAATCAAAACAGTTCACCTTTGACGAGCTCGAGGCGCAGCAGCAGAGCCGCTCCAAGCGGTTCCTGCCACTCTCCGAGCTGGATAATCAAATCTTCCTCAAGAACTTGTATCTCAACGCTTACGAGGATGAGTATCGGGCGAACGTGAAGCGATCGATCGGCCAGATTAACCGCACGGCCGACGCACAGCCCACGTTGAGGAGACGCAAGGGCAACCTCGGCGCTTACGAGATCAAGTGAGGAAAATAATGTGTTGTGATATTAAACGGAATTTACTAAGTCATTTACCGATATCAATCGATTTTAGGCGAGTATACACCATATACGATAGTTATTAATCGTTGTCCCTCGTCGATACGCACTGTAAACGTGTATCGCGCTTTTTTGAAAAATAAATCTTTTCCATGCAAACACCCGCCACAGTACATCCATATGCTCGACCCGCTCACAGAGGTGCGCTCGCGCGCACAGGTCCTACGAAAAGCTGTCAATAAATATTATGTGTGTACACAGGGCTGTCAATTATTTGATGATAAGGCAGGAGAAAAATCAGATTGCACGTATGTCGCGTTACGCAAGTTCGCGCGGCGAGATCGTCGTTCTCGCAACGCCCCAAATACGTAACGAGAGACGGCATGTTACGTCACGATGCGCGATATCATGAAATTCCTCAGCAAACTATTTATTTCGTCCGCGCCGATCCGGTTCCGCAAAAATTGCTCGTCGCCGGCGCTCACGACCCGATCACGCCGAAGGTGCGGGCACGATCGTAAACATTCGCAATTGCCGCCGCGCGATATCTCACGATCTGGTTGCACCGTGACGGCGATTATGCTGCAACCGCTCGAAGCAATTAAGCCCCTCCGAAAATAAGCGGAGCCTAAAACGAGATCAAGGGGCGCGGTCGACCGAGGCGAGTAATTCGCTCGCGTAGCACGCGGCGACGCGCACCACACACGCTTCCCAACCTGTCAATAACGACGCTGTCATTAATTACGAGCCAATTATAATCCGTGAATGCTCACGCGATTCGTGTACACGATGCCATCGATGTCGCGCTGCTCGTTAACATATCCGACCGTATGGCTTCTCGGAATCGTGTTGAATCGATTAATCGCTCGCGCGATAACTTGGCGCATTCATCACGATAAAGAACTCGCGCAACCGGGCGATAATACGTCGTTAGAAGTGCGACATGAATGTCAGATCGCGGAGATTATATTTAAATTCGGGACATGGCGCGACCGCATGAGCGAAATCGCTCGCGATACGATGGGTGGTTTGTTCGTACGCGACTTATCAGTGCCAACTGATAATGGTAGGTCTTAGAATATCGCGAAGCGATATTCTTTCGCAACCCAGTTCGCGTACGGAAAATTTTTTTAGTTTGTGTAACTGAATGGGGATCAAACGAAAAACTCGTTGACGAGAAATAATATCTCTGTTCCTGTGACTGAATATATTTGTCTGAACTTTCTGAGACTTGATTGAGATAACTGTAAGCAATTGGCTGAGTAGAAACCTCCCACAGGAATCTTACTACAGGTTTCTATAACCGAGTTCTTCATCTGATTCGCAGTTGACAGAAAATTTAGTTATACCAAAGGAATTGTTTCTTCTGTACGAGTTGAATCAATCAATTCGGTGTTCTTTGAATTCTTTGGAGCAAAATCTGATTCAGTAATCTGCGAAAATTTATTCAAAACGATAATATAAATATCTCTATTTGTACGGGAAATAAATCGCAGTTTATGCAACAAAATTGGGATTAGATAGAAATTCGACGACGTGAAATGCGACCGTAATCAGAAACATTGATATGAACATTCAGCTAAACCTGATTGAAACTTGATTGAAATAATGAACTGAGAACTTGACTGAATAGAAATCTCCTACGGAGCTACGGGAATCTTTTTGTTTCCTATTCTTACCAGGCGACGGAATTCAGTTACTAAAGATTTGTCTACGATAGCGGAGTATACTTGAAATAAGCTGAAGTAGATGTGAGCGATATATAGAGATATTACTTTGTTTTTTTACTCTAACTTTTGTTTTTTTACTCTAACTTTTGTCAAACTTATTCTTTGTGTTGTATGGACGAACATTAGCATTAACGAATGAACATTAACATTAACAGAATTGTTTCCTCCGTAAATTCTGTGATTCCCGCGGAATCACAAGAGTAAATGTTTATCTTAAACTTAAATCCACAAGAGTAAATGTTTTAGCTGGTTGAAGTGGATTTGTCCCAGCGACGGCAAAGTACATTAGATTCACTCCTTAATTCTGAATGAAAATGTTCACTCGATGATTCAGAAAAAAGAATTCGCTCTATCAGAATAAAATGTTATTAGTTAGAATAAAATGTTGACAAAATCACTCGGTTATTATTCTGTTTCTTGAGTGGAATCTCACTCGAAGAAATTTAGATAGGGTAGATATTACGTAACGGGACTACGCCCCGCGATCACTTGTGCAAGTGGAAATAATCGAATCGCGAGAGTAATTGTATACGATGCATTTGAATTTTAAATGCCATACCGCGTCACGGGGATACACCGACGAGGACACGCCGAATAAGAAATTGTCGAAACCGGTGAAAATCGATAGCCGCGGGGGGCATTGTTCTCAGCCGGCCGTAAATGGCAGAGAATTAGAGCGCGTGCGCTTAACGAAAAGCAACACGGGAGAAAAATAAAAGCGTCGACGGGCACGCATCACTAATTCAGTTAGACCGGCGCGTTCCCGGCATTATTTCAATTCGTACGACCGATGATTACGTAGTCACTTGGCCGGCGCTAATTACGTTAACACACGTGAGGGAACTTGCGGTAAGTGCCTCCCGGCTAGTTCGACTTGGCATCAATTAGAGCCCCCTCACGTGCAACCTTCGGCACACACGGACAATTCGTCGTTAGAACTCTTAAAAGTGTGTTAACGACGAATAATGGGAAACGCGTACGTGACGGGAGATCGCAAAGACCTCTACGCGAAGCGTCGCAATAAGAGTCTCGCTTCAAAGAGGATTCATTGTCGTGTAAAAAATTATCATCGCTCAATTATTACGCGACATCGATATCCATCGACTAATTGGTTTCTCCAGCTCCCGCAGTACAAACAACGAGAAGATATCCGTTGGATATCGTGACATAATTATTGGTAATCGATACTATGATACTGCCGTGTCTATATATTGCTTACATATTTATTTCAACTTTGTCTCAAATTAACATTTATAATTTAGATAATTAAATAAATGTATGGAAATGTAATCTTGTTCGATTAATAATAAGTTTACGAGTGAATCTCTTTTGAAGTGCTACTGAAGATACTGAGCTTGATCAAATTACACTTATGTTTTATATTTTTGACAATTCAATCATGAGTTAAGATTTTATACGGCCAATGCAAATCAAAGCAACAGTGAACAACTGCTTACTCGCAAAAAAATGACTTAGTAATATCATCTAAACCGCAGTAGCTGATTCAAAAGGTTAATCGTTTAGCTGTCACTGCTAAGAATTGGTTATGACAGCTAAAATGCATTCACTATGAAATACAAATATATTAGGTGACATTTAAAATGCACATTATTTCAAATAGCTAAGAAAATGACAGTTAACCTTAAATTTCTGATCGTATGCATATATTAAAGAAGTTTGCCGCATAGCTACAATCATTTGTTACAGTCATTTGTTTCTAGCAGCTAATATTTCTCGCTGTAGCGCCTAAGTTTAAACAGCGAATAAATTTAGTTTCGGTAGTATCGACATTAGCTGTCCCTATTTCAATGATACATCTTATCTGCTATTTTTTCGCTGCTTTATCACAGCCCTAAACTTATTTTTTAGCTCTGGAAGCTAGTTCTTTTTTAGCGTGTAACAGCAAAAAATGGCAATAATTCGCGCTTCAATGTCGAAAAGCGAGAAACAAATGCCTCAAAGGCTTTCACGCTTTCTGCTGTTTTATTAGTTTCATTATCGTCCACTTTCGAAAGTCTCGCTTGTGGAAAAGGGTTTTTTGGATAATCCTGCGTCTCGCCCTCTCCGTCGATGAATCGCTACGTAGCCGCTGTACCGACAATACGAATGAAGTCGGGCTCGGTGGCAGGAGAGCCGAGTAGCCGATGATAATCTCATTGAAAGAGGAGTTAAGCGACGCCGGGCTTCCTGCCAATTCAGCTTGCCAAGTGTCGCCTTAGACGCAGTCAATGCCGCCGCGAAATTGCTACGGCTCAATGAAACCCGCCGGTATTTCGTCCGAAGATTTGCCTAGATAACCGCACGGCCGACGGGACGTGCCAAAAACGCGTTATTGTGCACGACCACCACGAGTTCATGAATGAAACCGAGCTCGTGCCTGATCGTGCCGCTCAGATGGATGGATTAAAGAGAGAAGGACAGAGAGGGAAACTGGGGAGAAAGGGTTTACCGTGCCTTTCAATTGAACGGGTATTATTAACCACTGGGCCAATCGGTCTTCTACAACTAGCATTCTTGGAACTTCCTGTATCCTGAATTGTATCGTGTATCCTAGATTTGTTGGGTCGCTAAGGGTCCCGCTGCGCACTTAACTCCAAATGGAGTACGAAACCGCACGTCGTCATCTCGAACTTCCTCGCTTCTAAGTGACATTCTGCTCGCTGCAGAGAAACGATATCCACGGGAATTATCTGCATTAACCAGCAAAATAGCCTGAATATACAATGTAACTACGTCATTAGAATTGTCTAACAGTAATTGTCTGATAGTATTGAGGTTTTCTAGCAGAGTGGCGATATCTTCACTATGGCTTTGGTGTGAATTTGGTATTAATATTCATGAGTAGATAACTTAAATGACGTGTTAATAGTTCAAATGGAGTTTCCTGTAACTTTGTATGATACATAGTAATAAAATCAATAAAAATAAAATTGTCTACCATTTAAAGACCGGTAGGGCTTTGGAAACCTTATAGAGATTCTGAAACTATTCTAATCAGGATAATAATAATAATAATAACAATTATAATAACAACAGCAACACCAATAATAGTACACTAATATCAGTAACAATAACAACAGCAGCAACAACATCAGTAGCGGCAACAACAGCAACCAACAACACCAGCAACAACAATAACAACAATGACAATATTAATAATAGCAATAATAACAATATTTACTTTATTGGGAATTGTCTTGTGACATTACAAATTTGATATCCCGCTGGTAAACTTCGAATGTGTTTTTTGATTATGTTCAAAAGTATTTTGGTTATTACAAAAGAAAACATACGGGACAGTTGTGGGCACAAAAACATAGACAAAGTTTGTCTCTATCATGTTTGTACAATCAGCCACAGTAATTAGTTGTCTAACAAGTTGTAACTTCGAAAATTTGAGAAATGTGTCGTCTAGTTCCGGTTTTTCCTGTAATCCGTAGCAGCAAATTTTTTCAAAGCTCTTAATTCACGAATGTCGCGACGTCGTCGACTCACGTCACAAAAATCACCTCGTGATCATATATTTGGCGGGTTCTATCGCATTCTTACCGCACATTCTCGCGCGTGAAAATCAACGTGCACGTGAACGCCGGATACTAACTTACCGTTAAGTAACACAGCGGAGGTAGTAATTGCGCTAATAGAGTCGTCAAGTAGTTCGTATGTCGTGTGTAAGTGATTAGTACACGGTCATAGAGAGAAAGAGATAGACATTTCCTGCTCTCGTCTACGTTGATAAGTGGCAGTGCATTTCGCACCCTGAAAACGCATACCGCTCAGATTAATGACGCGAATCAACGTTCGAATTCCTTTACATGCAAGTCAGCCTGTCGCTCGACACCTTTGACTGACTTTTCCAACGTCGTCGTTTAATATTTCGCAATATCTTGCATTCGTTCGATACAAAGTCATTCGCGTAATGCACGTAGCACTTACATGAAATGTTCCCCCGTCAAATTTTATAACGTAACACCCTCCGCCTATCGGCACCCGCCATCTGGTCAGCGCAATTGCGACGTAATTACCGATGTAAAAATGTACATCGTCGGGAGACGCCGAGGCCCGCAAAGATCTTAAAGCTCGTTCGTACACTACCTCTACTCGAGTCTCTCTCTCTCTTCCCGCCTTTATCGTTCCTGACTATCCGCATTATACGTTCCGCCGAGCGTCATTTGTGCCGCGCTCTCGGCGTAGGAAATTAGCCAGCTGGCACGAGCAAAGCCCGAGATTATGACACTTTCTTTGCGGTCGACTGTGTGTCGGCGACGTCGTCACAGGACATCTGGCGACCTTCTATCGGCTCGACTCTCACCTTCTAAAGGGAAAAGTATTTTTGTCTGTTTGCCCCCACTAGATGATCTTCCTTTTCCACTTAACGCGCGCCTTTGTACGCCACGTCTTCCCCTTTCTTTCCCACCCCTGTCCACGTGCCGCTCTGTAATCAGTCGCGCGTCTTGCTCATTAGCACATCTTTTTGGCGGCTCGCGGATTTCAATGAAGCTGATCGCGGGCACGGAGCAGCGCGGAGCGACGTGGCGCCGGGTCTCGCACGTGAATCGCATTTGTAATCATCGCGGATCGAGAGAGAGAGAGAGAGAGAGAGAGGGAGAAGAGAGAGAGAGAGAGAGAGAGAGAGAGAGAGCGTGTGCGTGTGTGTGTGTGTGTAACTTTTTGTTGGGCGGCGCGGCTTAAGCAGGTGCCGCAGTCATAATCGAGCGCGATTACACGCTCAGCTGAGATCACAGCGACGAAATTAAATCGGACGAAGCTCGCGCCGTCGGTTCGCAGGTAAGAGAAGAGGAAGCACGCGTGCAGGAAAAGCACTCTTTGTAAGAATGATGGTTTAATAATTGGTCCGAGCCCAAGTGATTCGCCAGAACTATGGCGTCCCAAATTAAATCCGGAGAAGACGCATCGCGGATAATGCCCGAGTCGAGGCATGAGCCGGGTTTACGTTGGCATGCGATTTTGGTGTCCCGAAATGTTGAAGAAAGCTCGAAAAAGTACAACTTTTTAATTTGCAATGTGCATTGTCGGTAGACTATCTGTTTTTGCGTTACTCTTAAATTTCGTTTGTGAACAGATAATTTTTGATAAAGTAAAAATTATGCAGATCACCAAGAAAAATGATAGAATCAATCGACCTGACTCGATTTTTCCTCAAATTGACTGAATCAAAGTTTGTTACGTAACAAAATTTGTGTAGAAACTTTAGTCTCTGACCAAAAAGATCCTTTTTACTTGATTTTTTGTTCAGTGAATTTTAATGTGATGCATCTGCATCAAGGAAAAAGTATCTAAAAAGTAAAAAATATTTATTCGGTAGTCACTAATAAAAAGTCATTCGAAAATTTTTACTCGGCGCTTTTAGTATTGTGGGAGTAGATAGTCAGTAAAGTCTATTGCTAAGGAATATACTAAATTTTCGCTAAGGAATATACTAAATTTTTTAATAGCATATTTCAGTTCCTGAAATATAAATAACGCATATGGAATAAACGATTAATAAAAATGTCGATTTATTTTTCGGTTACATAACTGGCATATGTGATAACTTTTAATATAAAATTCTTTCTACGTACAGAGAAATAAAATTATTGATAACAATTTACTTTTTCTCGAAGAATTACATATTCGTAAATAATCACTGTCTAAGTAATTATGAGAGAACTCGCTTCTCGCTCGGCGTCACACCTGCTGATCCGTTAAGTTCGCCGCGCGTACAGACGCGACCGCTTTAGACCAATTAAAAAAAAAAGCTGAGCGTCCAACCGCACATACGATCGAATCGGACGAACGGTCGTGCAATAAATGGGAAGAAAGCACGCGGATAATAATGCGAAGATTGGACATCGGAGTTTCGTTTCTGTCTCGGTGCAGATTTATCGAAGTATCGCCAAATATGGGTTTCGCACCTTGCTGCACCGTCGAGTAGCGCGTCTGTCCCACAAACTGCAGATTTCGCGCCTTAACCCGTCCGTTTAAGGTATCGTGCTTACGAGTTGATTACACGCTGGTTAATTTCAATAACGAGGTCCTCACCGTACCAGACGCGGGGCAGATTTCGACAACGCGCCACGCTATACGAGAGAAAGAAGGAAACAAACGCTCAGCGTCGCATCCGCGTTTCGAGGTCGCCGAATGAAATTAACCGTCGACAGGCACACCTCGTATTCGTTACATTGTCGATAATTAAACATTTTCTCTCTCGGCGTCCATACACCTTCTCATTACCCACATCTCGCAAACGCATCGGCAACAACACGGTGGTCGCGTAGAGAGCCGCGTGAGCGATGGACGTTTCGCTTTATTATTGCTGGTTGCGTCCGAGATATCAAACGACCGCCGTAAAATCCTCACCGGGTGAGTCTCGACCTATAAAGGCGAGGCTCGTTAAAGCGGCTCACGGAATAATTGACACTCTTTTTTCGAGCTGTGCGATGTGGTCGCGCGTACCCCTGAATAATCGATCAAGATGTACCGCGGCTCCGTATACCCTGTTAACCAAATAATGACTGTCCGCCGCAACGGAACGGAATCAGCACGGGGAGAAGGTGGAAGGCATGGGGAGAAGGAGATTCGGGAGTGACGAGCGAAAACGGAGTTAATCGAATGCACGTAGCGCACGAAAGCGAACGAGCGAGCGATCCGCTTTAATTGACACGTACGCTCGTTGCATTCCCGCTGCCGTTGCCGGCGCTCCTCGGGCGAAATTGAATTTCTTTGACCGCTGAAAATCACTCGGATATCGCTGCATACGGAGTAAAAGTGCAGCGCGAAGTTTCGGAATATTTATTCACGGCGCCGTTTTGAAGTTTTGTTCCGTTCGCCGTTATAGCCTGGGCTCGCGTTTCGCTTTGAGCAAGTTTCCTCGCATATGAATCTCTCTGCCCTCGTGCTGCCGCGCGAAATGAGAAAATTCATTTGTACGTTGCTTACGGCTCGACGGTTTGCTCAACGATATTATATACAGGGTGGAGGAGAGGGGAGCAGATTAAATTCTACGGATGTATCAGATCA
This sequence comes from Odontomachus brunneus, assembly GCF_010583005.1. Classification (NCBI taxonomy): domain Eukaryota; kingdom Metazoa; phylum Arthropoda; class Insecta; order Hymenoptera; family Formicidae; genus Odontomachus; species Odontomachus brunneus. The sequence goes on from NW_022639458.1 coordinate 1,261,283, forward strand.
TTCGGGATCCCTTGAAATAATGAGATCTAGATCGCCGGACTTAATCCGTCCGCCTCTCCGTGAACGGATGAATCTTTTCTTGGCTGGCTGGACATTCTTCATGGGTCCTCCCATGGATCATGGGATTTGAAGATGAATTAAACCCCATCGCGCGAGGGCCGTTTCAATTCGAGACGCGTTTACTCGCCGAGAAAACGAGCCTGGCCGGTGGTCTCCGCTCGCATCCCGCATAGAAAGCACGGGTCATTGTGAACTGCTCCTTGAATCTACTCTCTCTCTACTCTTTCTCTCTCTCTTTCATTCTTGCTCTCTCATACACTCACTTGCACTCTCGTCGCTGATCTCTCTAAGCACGATGGATCTTTTTATAACCGGATTTACAGATGCACAGGTGGCACGACTAAACGTAGGGGTGAAAGAGACGCGTTGGGATTCATTGTACGTTTCAAGATTCAGGTTGCACCAAAATTGCGCTCCACAAATGGATTCTTTCTCCCTCTCTTTCTTTGGCCATCCAAGTGGACATTGGTCATAATGATTATAATCTTTGGATCCAAATCATGCTAGGAATTAAACCTGATGGCGATGCAAACGGTGCTTTTTAAGGGAGTTGTATTATGAAACAAGTTTTGTGAGAATTTCTTGTATCTTTTTTGCGTAATATACACATTGAAATATTACCTAACTGCTCGTGAAATAAGAGAAAGATTGATCATTCGAGAGCTGAGATATTTGTAACTAAAGTTGATACTTTATATACGCGTTTCTACTTTCAATATCTTCTAAATTACATGAGAGATTTTTATAAAAATTACTCTATGATATTAAAGGTTAATATATAGACATTGTACTGAAATTTCAGAATTATTGACCGCTTAAATAGTATAATAAACAAAAAATAGTTTTTTGTATTTGTAATACTGTATATGTACTTATTTCAATTTTGTTTAAAATTAACAACTGAATAGGAAAATAAATATATAAAAACGTAAATTCATTCGTGCTTAGTTTGGCTTTCAAGTTGGTATTGCGTCCGTTATAGATTTGTTTTCGACATTTCGTGAGAATTCAAGTTTATTTCTTCAGAAGACTTCTTTAGCAGAAGAGTGACCTGAGACTAATTTTGTTTGATAAATAGTAAATATTTATAGTAGCTTTCTTGATGCGCTGTAGAAAAAAATTCGGTACTTACCGACGTAACTAATTTAAGAATAAAATTCAACGCAAGAATGATGACATCAAACAAAGCATGATGGTCATTAAAGAGTGTATTGATATAACAACTCATTTGTACTCGTGGACGACTGAATAGCATTTTCTGTCGATGAAAATGATAAATCACCCCGGGACTGTGACGCAAAAAATGAATTAATCATCAACATTTCCAATCGACAACGGAAGGTAATCGTACGAATAAATCCGGCAGTGAGAAACTCGTTTCTGAGAAAGGAGATTCTTCTAGGCGCTATCAAGGAAAAAAATGAGATATCTTCGGCGGATGCCGCGGCCTTAATTCGAATTAGATTGGATCCAATTTATATCCAATTAACTGAGAAAGACGGTGCCCTCGGGACAGAGTGAAAGAGAAAGAGAGAGGAGAGATCATCCCGTTCTCGAGTATCTATTTCAGATTCGACGAGATTCCATGAGAATTGGTCACGCCAGGTTTCGGCATCGATCCACCCTCGACGTTGATAAGTATTCACCTTTCAGGCAGCCGGGCACCATTTCGAATCGTCTCGATCTCTTTTCCGTGCTGCATGGAAAGGAAGCGCTCCCCGGGTGATATTACGAGCGTGCAAAAAAAGGCGAAACGACCGGCGGCTTCTAATTCGGAAACGAGCCGGCCGACTCGTTTTTAATTGAAGGATATAACGATGTCCTTGTTGAGGCTCGCCTCGGCGGACCGCGATGAACCCTACAAACCCAGTCTAAGTCGGCAACCGACAACGCGATCCCCTGTCTTCTTCCTCCCGTTGTGGATGACTCCTCGCGCGTCGGCCTATCGCGTGGGGTAGGCTGAAAGAACGCGTTGTTTTAGACAACGAATGCGGCCCGTCACCGTCCTCGACGCTCTTCATCAACGGATAATGATGAGTCTTATACCTTGAGACAGCGCGCCGATGAATAGCTCGCTTGTAAGATTTTGTGGTCGCGGGAGGATTTTTGTTACGGGCCTTCCCTTCCTCTCTCTCGCACGATCGCTATAAATAACACGCGCATTTCTCCACCGGACAACGCGACGTTCGGCAGCAGAGAACCCGGCAGGGTGCGGAGGCAGGGGAAGGAGGAGAGAGGGGTCGTCGATCGGCGGGAAACGGCCGAAATCGCTCGTGTCAAGACCACCCCGATCCTTTATCTCTCCACGTGCACGTATCGTATTTATGTGTAATAACGCTACCGGGATTAGTGGAAATACCACGTCTGAGAATTTAGAGAATTTTAGTTAATTTCATATATCACGCGGAGAGCAGCGCAGATGCTGATTCATCCGAGCGGAGAGTCACGGCGGGGCGTGTGATCCTCTTTCCGGCTGATAATAGATCATAACGGACGTACACACATCGAGCAATACCGGCGCATGCGGCACCGCGGTTGCGGTTGGTTTCCCCGGTTTTTACGATGTGATTCCGACTGTTGGCGGGATGTTTACGAGCGGTGAAGGGAATATTTCTGACAAAAATTCCGAGGCAGTTCGGGCGCGCGCTCGGTGGTGTGTACGATAAAGCTTTAAATTCTGGAGAACATATTTCCTGCTGACCGGCTCGTAAACTCGCCCCGACGTCGCGACAAAGTGGCCGATCGTCTACCGTCGAAGGCGCTAATCGATACTCATTACACCCGAGAGTAACGAAGGATTCGCATACGACCTCCGACCCTTTTACTGCGGCATTACACGTAGGTGCGACTTAACGGCGGATGCTACTAAAGTAGCATCCGCCGTGGCAACAAAATATAAAGTCGCTGAATGATACTCGCTATAAAATACCGATTGCGCAAAAAGCGCGGACGCGTCCTGAAATGCAGGCGCGGTTTAAGCGGCGGCAGGTGAGATTCGATCGTTAGTTGAACGTCGAAGCCCTTCGGCTTTATATTTCAATGTGGATATAATACAAATCATACGAAAGGAATCCTACGAGACTACGAACCTTCGGTCGCTTCGAGAGAAATGCACGGTAGATGCCAAGAATCCGATAAATTGCACGAAATTCTCCGAATACCAACTCTCCAAATCTCGTCGTTGTATGTGCAGTGAGTTGCACAACGGCTTAGATATAATAAAGTTGGGAACTTAGCAAACTATATCAAAATTGAAACTCTACCATAGATATAATATATCTAGATTGAGTATTGGGGAATGTATGTAGGGATCGAGGTGCACGTAAAAAAAGACTTTCTTTGTTTTGCGCTTGTGTTTTTCTTTTGTTCGCGCATACGTACAAAAATGTACAAGATAAGGGTTAATGATACAATTACTAGGCAAGCCTGTCAGTAATTTCTCTCAATTTTGACAGTTCAGTAAAGTCCCAACTTTATTGTGTCTGTTTTGCAATCCATTGTTTATACGAAAGAGATAGTGCGTAAGATATAAGAATAATTTTTCTCGTTCTCCGAAATCACCTGAAGATCACCTCGTCCAATTCGCGGGGTCCTCTCTTTTTAATGAAGAACGTCAAGCCGATGGAATGTTTCTCGCATCAGCAGCTAGCCAGCGCTGTCCTTCCTCATGTGGTCCAAGGGTCGTTAAAATTATAATTCCCCGATTCGGAGTGGGTGGTGGAGTGGCCACGGCGGGGATAGATTGCGGTGTGAGGAGGACTCCTTGGTTCCAAGAGAGGAGGACAAAATAGTCGCTACTTGATGGCGACTTAAGGTGATTTTGAATGGTGCCTAACGACTTCGAGCCGCGTCATGGGGCCCTGTATGCGACCGCCGCGTCAAATAATACGGAGTCACGCTGGGCAACGTGTCCCGATGTCACGATGGTGAACGGCTACGGTGAAGATAATGTCCTCCCACACGGCCGTCACTTCGCTATTCCGCTGGTCCTTAACCTCTCACCCTACCCCGGATACTTCTCTCTCTCTCTCTCTCTCTCTCTTTTTTTCTCTTCCTTAAATCTCGCGGCGACTCGCATAATGAAGTCCGGATTCGCTCGCGCGAGCGCACAGCGTGCTAGACGGAGAACTTTATTGCAAATTAATGTTTTTTTCGGTCTTTCGACGGTATGCGGTATCGTCTACCTGGCCCGCGCGATTCAAATGTCGCTGGCCGGACTCGATTAATCGTGGCGGCGCGCGTGTCCACGCCTTCGCGTGATAAATCGATTCCTACCTGCGATCCGGCAGAGGTCGAGGGGACGTTCCGTTAATTAAATCCGTCGATAAGTGCTAACATTACTTAACGGGCCTCGTACCCTATTAACATTTATGCGCCGAGCGTTATTTTGGTCGGAATCGAGCGCCGCGCGGAGTGGAGCGAAGGAGAGCCGGTTTTCAGACGCTACCGCGATGGTAGTACGCGACGCGTGTTATACGTTATTACACGCGATATAAATCACGGTGCGATCATAGAGGTTCGTTTCGCCATCCACTCAGCCAACAGATTAATCAATTTCATTTTGGCGGGTGAGCGGTCTATTAGATGCTTATCTTCGACATCGATAGACGCTTACAGATTTCATCAAGCTCTTTTCCCTCATCGAAAACAGCGGCGGCGCACTATATAAAATTTAAATTATAAATTGTAAATTAAAATGCAAATTACTATATATATATATATATATATATATATATATATATATATATA
>NW_022639458.1:1266126-1293743 GCF_010583005.1 Odontomachus brunneus
ATATATATATATATATATATATATATATATATATATATATATATAGAATATATATATATTCTATATATATATTATAGAATATATATATATATATATATATATATATATATATATATATATGTAGAAAGTACAATGACCAATAAAAGTCACGCAGCTGGATGATTAATAATTTCTTGTGGCAGGATAATGATATCGTACACAAGACATTTTTTGTCTTTAACACACGGGAGGTTTTATTGTTGATATCTTTCAACGTCGAACCGACTTTATATCCTGACAATATTATTTCTAAATTAAACGATCCTAAACTATGAAAATTGTCAATTTTAATAATTGTCAGTTTTCATTTTGTCATCAGTTTTACTGATATCTGTAAATCAATCAGAAATCTTATAAGTCACATTTAAAAACTCTTATTGTTAGAAGAAAGTTCAGATTAAGGACCAGTGTCACGAATATAGTATCACTCAAGTAAAAAATTCTGACATAACTTGAAATTCAGATTCGACTATTTTACGTGAGACAAATTTCAAGGATTATTAATACAAGCCTAAAAGTCTTGATAAAAATTCATTTCACGAAATGCAAAAGTTGAATGTTGAATGCAAAGTTTGCCCCGATCGTCACACTACATTCCCGTCACACATTACGCGTTCCGCAAGAAGTCGCCGTGTCGCCTCGAGGATTCAGTTGTTTTAGGATCGTGGAGCTCGGAGGTGCCTGACTAGCAAGAAAAGGGCCTGAAGGTGGACTGGGCAAGGATGGCTGCGGATGGCGAAGTTTGTTTTTATTGGTCGGAGAGAAGAATCTTCATCCGCGCGCGATTCCTTTGACGGATGATCGTGCACGCTTTCTCTCCCTACTCTCTCTCTCTCTCTCTCTTTCTTTTTTTCTATCTCCCTTTCTCTCCCTATTTCGGTCTCTCTTTCTTCCTGTCCTCGTGGTAGAAAAATAATGGTGTCCCCGGGCATGACGACGAAGTCAAGAACTGCTTTAGTGTCCCGGCACGTCGACGGGCTTTGAGAAAATAATCGCACTTTCCAGTATTTACGTGTATCCTGCAGAATATCGTGCGCGCCGGCCGAGTAAATCCAGCAATTTCATCGGATATGAGAGTTTATTTTTCGATGAGAGGTCAAGAGAGGGCTTATACTTCGGTACCCGTGCGCCGACGTGACTTTTCGTCCCCGGAGATCGACGACAGAGTTGTCGTCGTAGTGACCTAGTGGTTCGTCCCGTGAGGAACGTAACGGAGGAACACATATTTCATTTTATACTGCAATGCTCCCTCGGGATTGCAGGATTACAGGAAGTGAGATTAAATTGTTCCATTTCCTTCGGGATATATCGCTACACCGATAACGAACGCAATACGTAACGCACGATACTCGTGATCGTTACATTTAAAATGCTAATCCGCTTGCACGGGATGCACGATAATTTCGCAATAATTTCGCAAGTACCGGTCGACCCAAACCAGCTCACCGTCAAAAATGTCTCAAAACCGGCGAGCATGCACGCGCCGTCAACCACAAGGCAACATTTTGACGAGAGCCATTCGCCATGCGACCAAGACGAATGACAAAACGGGGAAGAATATAAAAGGCGAAAGCCTGGGGTCATCATCACACAATGAAGTTGCTCGGTGTTGGTTCAACTTAAGGACAACTGCGTGAATCTAATCGTCCACGGTCCAGACTCCCAGCGAGATTTTTCTGCCGTGACTGCGTGACATCTTCTTTGAGCAACTCGTACGACAATAGGGAGCCAGCGAGCGGATTTTTCGACTGATTGTGCAGACGCGTGCCCAATGACTAAACTCACGGCGAACTGCTCGAGGGCCGGAGAATCGAGATTCGAGGTTTCATGAATTGAACGCCCGCTAAATTAGCCGAAAGTGCAAACTTGGACTCGTTGAAAAGTTAGGAGAGCTGGAGCAGTAATGAAATTTCCCGTCCTTTACTTGAAATAGTTTACTCGATTCGAATGTCGGAAGTTGCTCGAGAGTTAAGTAGACTTTAGCGTTATTGATTTGTTGCATTATTCCACCTGACCTATCACTAACGCCTTCAGAAAGTTCTCTCATTTTGACAACGAACACAGAAACGAGATCTCGGTTCGTAACATTTTCCGCGCGCGCGCGAACATCAGCCGGTGTTTGAGGTGTTTGCAGGACAGGGAGTCGCGCGGAATTCCATAACTAGATAGGAGAAATAGCGAGGGAAAGAGAGAGAGAGAGAGAGAGAGAGAGAGAGAGAGAGAGAGAGAGAGAGTGCGGCGGGTAAGAGCCAACGATACATAGGAACAAAGAGAGGCGAGTATACGCGGCTCCGCCACCTGTCCCATCGTAGTCTAAGAATAGAGCAACGCAACAACGCGAGAAAAGCGGCGGCAGCGTCGGCAAGATGCCGCGTGCACAGCACGGCTGGGTCATGCGGCAGCTTCTCTTCCTCCTTTTTCTCATCCTTACACTATCCCCGGAGGCGAGAGGCGGCCGCCTCGCCGCGTTTTCCTGCGCCGGATGGCTTTCTTCTTCGGGGAGTGCGCAGCTAATGAGAGAAAAAATCAGAAAATAATTGCTACCACCTCGCGCCGGCTCGCCCCACGGTGGCCTTCGAACCAGGCCGCTTTCGTCGTTGTTCTTCGCCGCAAATGATTGAAACGTGCGCACACTCGTGGACTTTCGCACTGTCCGTGCGCGGAGGAACAATTGAAGAAAGAGAGAGCGTCGTGTCTTTCAGTACGATTCTCGCGTTGCGGAATGGGCGCATCGCATGAGCAAAAGATTGTAAGAAAGTTTTTCATTTACTTTTCTTTTTTGCTTATAATCATGTGGTTTCCGCGTACTACATACATACATAACTTTCCGCGCGAAACATACTTTTTGGAACATACGTATAATTTTGGTTTGTCGGACCTAGGCAACTTTGAACAACAATAACTTTGTCGAAAATTAATATTTTCTTTCACACATTTCTTTTTCAGAAATATAGAAAAGCTTTCACTATAAAATAGCAGCTCAATAAAATAAAAATCTGCAAACAGATTTGCATGACTTTGAAATTTCCCCGGGCTCTTTACGAAAGTTGATAAGCGATCGAATATTTGTATTCGGGTCTTCGGTTCAACATTTTACATGAAAGGTTAAAAATTGATATAAGTAAGAGAATTAAAAATTTTTAAGTTAAAAAAATTTTAATTATTTATTTAATTTATTAACAAGAAATACTCTCTCATAAATAAAGAAGTTTGTAAAAAATAACGATAAAATGTTCAATTCTTTTAAAAAATAAACTAAAATAAAGATCATATAGCTTAAGCTATGAATTAAAAATAGTTTCGTGCATTTACCATTCAATTAATGAAATGATAAAATTACAAAGAGAATTTTATAGTAAAAATTATTATAGAATTTAATAACCGAGAAATAGATTGATATTTTGCAGTAATTGACTATTCTTTTATTTCATTCGTATGTGTTATTTATATTTCAAAAATAGAAATATACACAGAGAGAACGATTTATTGATTCAAATAAATGTTTCTTTGGAATAGTCCAAACGAATTATTTGGTTGATACAACAAAAATATTTCTTTGAAACTAAGCCGCAAATAAATATTTTTGTTGCTTCAAACAAAATTTTGTTTGATTAATCGAAAAATTCATTTGGACTATTCCAAAGAAGCGTTTATTTGATTCAACTAAATCGTTCTCTTTATGTATTTAAAAAAAAATGTTCTAAATTTGTAACAAAATTTATTATATTCTTTAATAAGATAGACCTTACTGACGCTTCCACTACTAGAAACATAACTAGAATTGAAAAGAATTTATACGAAAGATATAAGTATACACACATACACAATATTCATTCCATATTGATTATCAGTACAGATTATCTAAATCTTCAATAACAAAATTTTAATAAAATAAGGTTTTATGTAATAGCAAGACCCTTAAATATATTTTTTCTCTCATCCTTTTTTTCTGCAAAAAAGGGGTCTACCGTTATTTTTCTCATCTTCATCTCCCAGCCCTTAAAAGAGACGTAACACACTGCTCCACGATGGAAAGACACACGCGCGCGCGTATGGCCGACCCTGATCCGCCCGCGGACCGACGACCTCTCTCGAATCCCTTCGGCGTCGAGGATTTGCAATTTTTACGAGCTATAATTTTAACGAATCGCTAATCCTGTGGAATGACGCCTATTTCTCAAAGCGTCCGCCTGCTTTTTTCTCCCGTCGCGAATCCCTCCACTGGGCACGATCTCGGTCGCGAATTCGGCGTCGTATATTCCTTATGGCCCTATATATTCGGCGGACGACCGGTATTTAAGTCTTTGTAATCCGGTGAAGTTTTGCGGGGGAGCCGAGCGGTGAGTCATGGCAGGTGCTGCCTGAAGAAGAACGAAGGGAAGACGAGGCGGAGGACCGCGCGTTCTTCGCTCCCAGCGAGCGCATCTTACCCCTCCTCTCGGGCTTTTCAAGAGTTTAATGTAGCGATACGAGCATCGCGACCGCGAGAGAGGAATCTCGCTTTATTTATCGCCGATATTACATTGGACAGTTGTAACTTCTTTCGCGTCGCGCACGATTGTGCAGCCGCGCGAACATGAACGATATTGACGATACTCATGAGAATTCTTAATTTGTACCTCTTGCCATTTGTTTATCGCCGTTTAAATGCCGTTTCCTTCGCACGTGTCAAAATTCTCAGGCTCAGTGTGAGGCGGGGTGCAACGGTTCGCGGGACAGACAAGAGAACAACCGATTTCTCGCGATTCCGCGACTCACGATGACTCGGATGTCGTACTTTGAACTTTTCACGTAGCAGAGTCCTCATGCGCCCACTATCGCGATGCCCGTCTACGGACGAGCATATAAATTATGCCTCGTGAGTGGAGCCACACCGTGACAGCAGACAAAACACTTGGTCCCGCGTGGTTCCTAGATCTGTTGGTGATATCTTCACTAAACGAAGTGCCACCCAAGGTGTTAGTGAGTCCGAGATGGCACAGCCTGATAGACGACACCATCCCCACCGCCATTAGCCATTTTACGGTCGGGAGATGTACCTTGAAATATGTACAGCAGGGAGATAGGAAATGCACGATCTTGGCAAGTGGGTGACAATGATGCCCCGTGTCGTCGTTCAAGGTGAGGTAGTCAAAAGTCCTACTTCCTCACGGATGAAGTTCGAGGACGGATACGAGAGATAACACGCGATAACACGTAAATCTGAAATCGATGAGCGTAACGATTGTTTGTACGCGACTATCGCGCGCAGACATTTGCGATAACGATGTGAAATTTATCATCAGCGTGATCATAAGTCGACAGTAATCACGGCAACGAGCTGACGCCTCGCTGCAATTTGTATGGATTTATTGTGTGGTCACAAGTGTGCACCGATTATTATGGCGTGCGTATCATGTGATAACTACCGTCGAGACATGGACCGTCAGGTATGACACTTGGGATTCTACTTGTGATTGCGAGTCGTTTTAACTTTGTCACGTGTCAACCTTCGCCGTACTAGCGTATGCGCTTATCGCTTCTTGTAGGCATTTAAAGGTCTAATCCGAATAGAAATTGTGATCTTACTTTCTACCTCAATAATTCACTTAACGCCTACTTTGATTCTCTGAAGCCTTTATCGGACACTTTTGAATCTGTTTAACTTACAGCTTTGCCAAGAACTCCTCTTTAGAACCTACAAGTGGCATTTTGTGCGGTTTCTATCGTATACATGTGCTAAGTATACACGGGCTTCAGTTTCCGCGTGTGAATTAAATTTCTGTACTGATCTCTCCGAATTCCGTAGAATATATAGAGAACTATACTTTTATTACAGAATAATATATATTTTTTTTCAGTAAAAATATGAAATAACATCAATAGAATATTTCCCTCTTTTCTTTCTGCCTTAAAATAAAAAAATTTAGTTTGACATGTTTTTTTCATTGTTTTTGAGATATTTCAAGTAATTAAAATGGGACAACTGTATAAATATCAGAAAGTTCATTTTTGTTAACTTTGTCAAAAATCAACTTTGTCTAAGGTCTTTTTCAATCTAAGTGCAATTGGTATATTCTAAGAGAGAACTGCAATCTTCGTTACAACTTCGTTGAAATATCTATAATATGAGAAAGTATGTTTTCTTTTTATTATAATCTGCAAACTTCGTTACAACTTCGTTGAAATATCTATAATATGAGAAAGTATGTTTTCTTTTTATTATAATCTGCAAACTTCGTTACAACTTCGTTGAAATATCTATAATATGAGAAAGTATGTTTTCTTTTTATTATAATCTGCAAACTTCGTTACAACTTCGTTGAAATATCTATAATATGAGAAAGTATGTTTTCTTTTTATTATGAACACACCTACGATGCCATTACCCATGTTACTCGCCAGTAGTTGGCAATATCGTGTGGAGAAAGGTAAAACTTTTAAAAGCGAGCATATCGCCGGCAGAGCGGTATCGGTAGCTGCAACGCAGCGGCTGAAGGTGGGGAATGCACTTTCAGGAGCAAAGAGGAGACTGCACAGGTGCGCGGTCTCTGACACGCTGCTCGTGCCGCGACGAAGCGCAATCATATGCACACGCCCCGCCGTGATTGTACCGAGAGCGAGAGAACGAGATAGGTAGAGAGGAGCGTAAAGTACATGCAGAAAGAAAGAAAAGAGCAGAGGATGACGAGTGGATCCGCAATGCGTTTGACATGATCGACGCGCCGCGTGGTAAAACCGTTTCCATTTCGGCGCGCCACCCTCTCCTTCGCGATTTACCGCATTAATGAATTCATAGAACAGAGATATAAATGAGGGGAAAAGAGAAAAAGATGAAGGGAATATAGCTATGACAGTTAAATAGAATGAGCAGCTCATTAGCGTAAAGCCGCGATCGCGGTTTCAAAATGTCGGACAAGCGCGATATTCCCGCGGACACGGCGTGCGAAATAAATTGCGGCCGCTGTTTCTGCGCTCGTACCGTTTCGCAATGCAACTGCACGCTCGTGCCGCGATTCTTCCGAGAAGAAGAACGGACAGCGGAAAGTACGATGACTCGCCGTGGAGAACGAGCAGAGAGCGGCGATCGGTAGAGGAGAGGTAGAAGAACTCCAGGAGGAGTTACCGAGATCCGTGAGCGGACGCGATCGCAACCGCGTCTCGCGGCGCGAGTTCGATCGGGAGGCCATGGTACTCACCTTCTTCGGTACTTCGCCTACGGCGAAGGTAGAGGCAGAAGGTGGAGGTGTAGCCTTGGTGCCGCGCCGCATCGCGTCGGAAGGAGAAGAGAGAAATCTCGGAGAACTTTACGACGAGCACGTGGAGAATGCCGCGGCGAGGAGAATTCCTTAACCTTTAGCACACGGCGGCGCGCCTCGCTCATCTCGATTACGATCGATCGAGACGCATCGGCGATGCTGCGTACGCGGATAAGTAGAAGGTCTTGTTGCAAGATCGAGACAACATTGTTTCCGCCACGAGGTTTATCCCTTCGGCTGTGCCGGTTCATACAGCAAAACAAACCAGCACTTCATCTGATGACGATTATTGCAGTCTCGTGTTTTTTCATCCGTTTATGTTCAATTTAACCAATGTCGATTGTCTTAATCTGAGTTTTCAGACAGACTTAAATTCGGGTTAAGGTTTAATCAACGTTTAACGACGTTGGTGAGAACTGGGCTTTAATCGTGTGGTTGTTACGCCTTATATACGAAAAATCGCCCATACACACACACACACACACACATTATATATTAATATTTTTTTAATATAGTTTTAAATATGTATAAAAAGCTCTCTCTTAGGGTATGTTCTAATAATTTGTCAAATATGAAATGAATAGTATTTTTTTCTTTTCCCGCATTTCAAACTTAAAAAATCTGCACCTTTTAGACTGATTAAAAGTAAGATAACCCCTTAATAACGCGAAGCTGCATCGAAAAACATGATTGGTATACTATCATGAACTTTGCGTGTACGCAACTGAATTGAGGGAAGCTGTCCTACACCATATCCCCGCTATTAATCTTGCTGCGGATGAAGCTGCGCAAAAAGTGAGAGAGAGAAAGGGAGGGAGGGAGAGAGAATTATTACGGCAACGCTAGTTTGATCAAAGGAAGGCGCTTTGAGAAACTCAGTCGGGGGTTTCCTCGGATGCTACCAACAAGCTAATGGCTGCGCACGCGACTCGTAAAAACGCTGAATCCTCGGTAAAGAGCGGCGGAAATAGAGCGAAAACGAGCGAACGAAGACAGCCTCGGGGGCCATAACAGGGGAACAATGAGAGAACCGCTCGTGACAGCCTCCGGTGGTACGTACGCGTGATGTATGCTCGGTCAGAACCTCGCAACGAGATGAAGTCTGATTGCACTCCCGCGCACTCTGCATGCCCATTACAACTACTGTTAAGCGGCAGCTGTTTCGATGTGCGGCTTAACTCGGGACCGCACCTCCGCGTACGGATGATGAACAGATAGAGAAGATATTTAAGAAGATTTATGAGCTCCCGGTAAGATCCCCGAGGCCACGAACGTCGGTGTCATCTTCGCATCGGGGCGGCCCGGGCGGAGTTGCACGCCGCTGTTGCTTTGATTTTTGCGCTCTGCTGCTTGCATTTCGCAAGCCGAGCGCTGCTGGAAACGCGATACCAAACGGAACGGTTAGGTGGTAACGTCCACATAACTTTTTCGAAGTTGGGCCGCCATGTCAAGCAGCCACGCGCGCGTGCGTGTACCGTTAGGCCGGAGACGGAATTATCGTGGAATATTTACAGGTGCGCCGATGGCGAGTCGAAAGCTCCCTGTACTGAAGCCGATTAAACCCGTCGGATTTAATATTTTCATGAGAAAAAAGATCAATTGAACTTACGTTTTAACTAAATTATGAATACAAGATATATGAGAGCCAAACGCCGATGTTGAAGTAAATATTTTTAATTTCGGGAGACTCTGGAAGTCATGTGTATTAACCTTTTAATACCTCTAAAATATCAGTCCCATTTCCACGCACACAATTAGTATATTGGTTTCTTCAGTGAGAAAATCACGAATTAGGACGAAGAAGATAGCTCTATCGAGAATAGATCGATAGGATGGATCGATACTTGCGGAATCATTATTTTGCTATTGTATTAGGGAGGATTCAAAGAAAATGTATATAATTAGATACACTAGGTGTTAAAGAGGTGTTAAAGTATACACTAATTCTTTAGAATACAGATATTAGAATGTTCAAATTGAGGTCGAACGTAGGGCTAATATTTCGAATCAATTTAACAGTCAGTGTTAGATATGCGAATCTTCATTCGTTTCGAATAAGATTTCACTTCAAAAAATTTAAAGAATATACGAACATTGTGTCGATCACGTCCGTCTATCTTCGGCGAGTCGACTCGCGACGCGGTGGAGCATAGACAAAGGTCTACGCTAGGTCTCCGTGGTTGCACCCACCTCTCATTGTTTCGGCGCGGGGAGATCGACACCGAGTGAGGCTCTTAAATCAACGTCTCTTGCGACAATTAACTCGCGCGTGTGAGTGAATAGAGATGGTGCACCTAGGTTGGAGCGAGCGACCGAGTGAATCACGCGCATGCCACCTGCCGGAGCGTGACCTCTTAATGCGCACGGCGCGAGACGAGAGAGCCTTCTTCAACATCGGCGCGGACACCGGCGAGAGAGGGTCCTGAAAAGGGAGGATCCAGCGGCTCGACTCTTTACATCGGCGGATGCGATAAACGGTAAATCATTTCGCTCCGTTTACAGCGCTTAATTAAACCACGCGCGGCCGAAGAGCCGTCGGATTTTCGGCACCGGCTCGTTGTCGAGCCGGGTCGTCGCGTATAAATTTTTTTTCAAATCATACGAAATCGCTCACGATTAAGGAATAATTTATCGTAATGCGTATTCTCTCCTAAATTACAAGAACGTCGAGTATTTTTCGAAGAACATTGCTGTTCAATCTACGCCATTGGCTACTGGCGTCTCCTGCCTCATCCAGCCTCTCTCTTGTTCCCACTGTCTCTCGTCTCTTGCTCTCTGGAACTCTGGAAGAGGTAGGAAGGAGAAGCGAGATAATGGAGAGAGGAAAGGAGAGTGATACTATCCATCCCTTCCTCTCCTTTTATAGTCCACTCTAAGGGCATCCCTCCCCCATGGCGTTCGCCGTCTCTACCCGAGTCCGAATGTAATAGCTCTGACATACACCCACCAGCACACGTGCACACGTCCTCCACGTAACGCTCGGACGAGGCTGGACGTCGAGCGCCTCTACGAAGGGGCCTGGGAAAATGACTGGATAATCGACGTACTACCTTGGCTCCCTTCGACGCATCGCTCGCCTCTATCTCGAGCGGGGTCACAGGTCGTCGCTATAAACCCACTGATGTTATTACAGGTGCATGCGGCGCGCGCGTTGCGCTAGGCATGCCGCGCGCTACGCTCTCTCTTTCTCGCTCTTTCTCTTTCTCCCTTTCTCCAACGACGTCGTAGCCCGCGCAAAATCTGAAAGGGAAACGCGTCGAATCGTAACTTCGCCGAGCAAGTTGAAAATTATTTTCCACCGCGTGACGCGCGCAATATTGTAACGAGCTCTTTTTTATTCTTTTGTTCCTTTGCCAATACACTTCCTACAGACGTTTATAGCGGGACTTTTGCGTCCAAGTACTGCGTGCACGAAGTCCGTTTGTCCGTCCGTCCGTCCGTCCGTTCGCTCGTTCGTTCGTTCTTACGTGTCGCGCGTCTTTTTTTGTCCGTTTTGTAAGTGTCGAACCGTTGTAATTATCAAGACATCCGGGCCACCTTGGGCCAACGTCAACGTTGACTGCCACTTATCTCCTAGAGGACGAGCTAAGTAGACGAGAGAGATCGCTAAACCCTCATCCGTCATCGGTCGTCAGTCCGCCAATCACGGGCTTAGCGCGCGCGGTTCCGTGAGTGCCATCGGCGTAATCATTTACTCTCTGCCGTTGATTAATGGTAAATGCAGCGCGCATCTTGACGATCTTGAAACGCAACACCGGCCTCCACGTAGACGGCGCTTTTTGTCCCCGTCCTCAAGTCTGACGGACGCGAGCGTTCGTGAGCGCGCGCGACAAAGACCGCGGTGAGTTTATGTCGGCCATCGGCTTAAGCATTCCCGATGTTCATTCAGGGAAGTGAGATCATAAGTCTTGCGGATGTAACGACTCGATATTCAGTCCTAGGACATCCACGACGCGCGTGCACGTTCCTTAATGGAAGTGAAGCGCGATAAATCGTCCGCCATTGTTCTCATTGCCCGGCAAGAAGAGATAAATTATTACGATAATCAATATCCTCCGTTTCGTCAGAATCTCGCGAAGGAGAAGAAATTGTCGGTCGGGGCTGGGGAAATTGGGAAACGTCGTAGCAGGCAGACAGCCGCGGAAGCTGCGTTCGCACAGCAGGACGCGCCGTCGACGCGTTGCTCAATACTCCCGCTTCGCGTAATGAGCATACAACTGCCCCGAAAAATATTCTCGCAAATGTCTGCCTCTGCATTCGAGACGGAAATTTGCGAGACACGTCACCGTGGCCTCCATAATGAGCGAGATGAGGAACGATACAGCCAATAACGGTGTACGAGCGCATGCAATTTATTCGACGAACAGACGTCATTTTTTACGATACGATCAGTGTTCGACGTGGTCCCTGGCAGCGCGAGATACCGTCGCAGCATGGTCTTCCGGTGAGTCGCGATACAGACGTATCGGACTTTCGTATGCGACACAACAAAGTTGCGGAGAGGGTGCGGGCATCGAGAGAAGATTTACGTAACGGCTCATGACCGAATGCGTGTCAGTCCTCATGTATCCGGGGTTCGCGTGTGTAGCTGCGCTTTTGGGCACCTGCTCTCGTGGGCCGTGACCCCTTATGCGCCCGCAAGAAGGAGCGAGAGCGAGCCCTGGAGAAAAAGAGTCTCGCGGCTCCCTCAGGCGGAGGGAAGGAGGGAGGGAGATCAAGAGAGACGGCCGGCATCCTTCGCTGATTGACGAGCACCGGAGTCACTGAGATGTGCCCGAGAGACGGAGCAATAAAGCACGTGCGCGCATAAACGCGAGAGAACGATCTCAGGAACGAAACACCTGCCTCGGCTTCGGCCGTAGAGCTCCGCTTAAAGGGAGCGGTCCTCGGCGACGGCGGCGGCCGTGACGGGAGGAAGAGGGAGACGGGAACTCGCGTCGCGACCGTCGATACATATTTTAACCTTTTCCATATCTATATGTATATATATAACCGACTTTCGTACTATCCATTCTTACTTTCTTATTTTAAATAAATCTTCTTTTTCTTCTCTTATTTTCTTTCTTGTTTTAAATAGTTTCAACGAAAATTATAATTTTTTTATAAATAATTGTTATAGCAAATTATGATAATTATCTTACTAATATGATGAGATAGTGCGTCACATTCTTAACTTATTCCTCGTCTAACTAGTATTTTCAGTGCTCGTCCTTATGTTTCAAATAAATTGTTTTAGCGAAAACAAATTTTTTACAAAACAATCATTACAATAAATTATGATAATTATTCCATTGATTTAAGGAGACAATGTATCATATATGATGCATAGATAGGGAAAGGATTAAACGTGCGCATATCTATTCTCGGTAACGATGACGATTTCTAGAAAGATAGAAGAAATAATAGAGATTGATTAGTCTGTGTTTTTTTTTTCGGTGCGCGTGGACGAACGACGATGATCATTCGGGCGCGTGCGAGTTTCCATAAGACTTTTACGCTTCCTCTGTATTTCTTCCGCGCGGCCCACACAATTCACATCGACCACGAGCGTGCTCGTGCTTCGAGAATGAATGAAATGAATTACTTACTCTCGGGATTCTCGGATCGAGTTGTCGCGCGGGCAATTTTTGTGAGATTCACGCGTCTCATTAAAAATTCGCCGCTCCTAAATGGTTTCCGCGTACGTATACCCTCAAAAAAGAGAAAAAGAAAAAAGCTCGTAACTGGTGTATCCAGGTTATACGGTTAATAAATAAATAAGATTCGCTGATAATGGCTCCTACGTATGATTGCCTGTGCGAATGCGAACTTAATGAATGCAAGTAGCGTATCGTACATTATAAATACGATTGAGACTCGTGATTCTCGGCGTAACGAATGCATATACGCAGGGTGTATTATAAGCCGCTCGACTCCCTTACGATACCGCAAGAGTAATTCTCATACATCGGAAAAAAATCATAATGTATGCATGATATTTCGTGTACGTGAGATTGTGTGCGCGAGCGTGAGATTGGTTACGACCCATGTGTGGTCCATTATTTTTTCGGCCGGGCCGAATTTTACATTCGTCGGATAATATACGATATTAAAATATATCTATTGTTCGCGGGGGAGCTAATGATTGTTATAATCGTTTGCATTTGACGAGCGCTTCGCGCGCTCTGCGCGAGCATTGACAATCGTAAAGCCTGACATTAAATCGCGGTTGTGCCGTGATTGGGGAAAGAAAGAGAGGAAAGTCACGCAACGCGGCGCAGGTGCTCGCGAAGATTCAGAAGAGAGAGGCACGCGCAACGAGGTCCATAGCGCGTGCGCGTGAAAGTTGCTCGCCCCCCTTCTGGGATCAGGTCGATCGCCTTCTCCTCGATCCTTGTCTGCTCTCGACTCGGGAAGGCGATTATCATTGGGACACACGGAGCGACGCGGACGTGCTAATGGATGCCGTTTAATTAGAATTAATGCGGTTGCTCGTCATTCTTTCGTGTTCTTTCGCGGGGTATCAGCGCGTGTCGGGGGAATGAGAAGGGGAAAGAAGTGCTTCGATTCTACTATCGGTTCCTCTCGTGATCGAAAACGTTAAATTCAAATTCAGACAACTCAACAAGACCGATGTAAATTTGGTGACAACTTTACTAAATTTTTAAAAGTTGCATCCTTTATGAGTGGTTTATATGGCATTCATATTTATCACATAGAATGAATATGGGAAATAGAAATACGAAATAAATAGGAAAAAATTAGGTTCGATCATAATTCTGTATGGTTCAGGATTACAAAAATCTTGTTCTAATTTTTACCATAATATTTCTTTCTTATACAGCTGTTTGTCTAGGCAGATCGATGTCGGAAAAAGGCCATTCGACATTGAAATTTTGTCTCCTGTTTTCAGTCTTGAATGTTATTTATGCGACATTTTTAATCGATTAATCCCTGGAGGGGGAGGAGGTAATCGCGATATGAAGACGAAACGTTGCGCGCGCCATTTAGTAGACTCAAGGTATAATTAATTGTAATGGAGACAAATTTTGAAAATCACTTATATAAGAGGAAACTCGATGCGGTTTCTCGGGTGCAATCTGTGCGTCAATAATTAATGACAGCGCTTATTAAACGTCCCCGTGTTAATGATCCTTACTTGTCACGCACGTGGGTAACGTATGAGATCGCGGACGATTACGTTCCGTTAAATTGAAATTCTGTCGGTCGGTGTGCCGCGATGCTTTCAAGTCTTGCGTGATTGCGCCGGGCGATTTATTATTAACAGACCGTTAATTAACGTCGCCTCATTGAAACCGGTTTACCTGTCGCCGTCACACAACGCGCCCGGTATTCGCCGGGAATTTACGCATAATTGCGTTAAAATATTGTGATTAAACGCGCGCGTTACGTCGATATTGATATGTAATTCGCCATGGATAAACGAAGCTATTCAGTAAAAATGTAATCGATTAAAATCACTTATCGACCGATATCTGATAAAAAAAAAAACGCTAATGAATAAAATAAATACAAAGAGTCTGTAGTTATTATTGTAAAATCATCGAGCTGTTCGTAATCGTTAACGATGTGATTAATTTAAACACTTGCAAAATTGCCCCCTAACCGTATCTAACACTGAGAAATAGTGCGTCCACCTCTCGTTACGTGTGCACGGGCCAATAAAAATAATCGTCGCAGATTCCAATATGCAGCCGGCAAGGAAAACTACCGCGAATTATGTTCTTGCGCACGAATCGAAAGCGATCCTTTGATCACGCGGCCGAAATGTTTTTCGGTGACGAGTAGGTGCCCGTCCTGCTCCTTTGTCGCTCATTTCGGCGCATCATTTGTAAGTACGGCAATTTTGTTTTTTGTCGCCGCGCTCTTACCGCCGATACGACGGTAATATCGCGATGAAAAACCGACGGCCTGATTCAGCTTCATCGGGTAATTTGAGTAGTCTTGACGAATGCGCGCGGTTCAGAAAATTCGCCAGCGATTTACGTCGCGTCCACTCGTGTGCCGGTTTGCCGCATGCAAAAAGTCCTTAATCAACGTTCATCTTACACTTACACACCGGCGTGTGACAGAGAACGGGATATCTTTGAATGTATTGTTCGAGTTCGAGATTCTGTTCTACATCTCTTCTTAAGAAAATCTTAATCAAAACTACGAGTGAAAATTCTTTTGAAAATATCATAATTCAAGAGAATTAATATTATTATGCAACATTTTAATTAAAAAAAAATTTTTTTAGTTCCTTTTTAGCGGAAATATTCACTCAAAAATTTAAAATGAAGAGTTTATTTTTCATTCATACAGAGTTTTTGAAAATAGATGCACTGCAAAAGTTTTATATTAACTTTTACATATTTTACATGTATCAATGTATCTACTAATAGTTTTGTATGAATTTAATACATAAGACAAATATATAAATAGATAATACAACTTATATGTACACTCTATATATAAAATATACGCAACCAAGAGTTTGTATATTTACATATAAATTGTATCATTTTAACAATTTGTCAATAGTCAAAATTACATCACGACAATATGTTAAATTAACATACAGATATGTTAAAAATTTAACGTAAAAATTTTTACACCGATCAATTTCGACACAAGTGCTTTTTACCGTGTGAAGAAGCATTCGAATTTGAGTGATTTACCCGCTATTCTCTTTGGACAGGCGGGAATTTCGCTCGGAAAAATTAAGAGAATGAAACGCAGTTTTCCAAAATTCGACACGACCAGATATAAGCTTATATGAATAACCGAAAGGGGCCCGAGGTACCTCGAAGTTTAACCGGTTGCCTTCTGATGGGTCCGATGGACCAGATGGATGCCGGTTTTGCTTCTCCACCCAGCCGCAGGAATAATCAAAGGCAACATCTCGGGACGTCGGTCGTTTAGGCTAAACAACGTTCTTCGTAGCGCCGAGCACGCACGATAATTATTCTGTAATTGAAACACGTAGACGCGCGTGCCGGCAAACAAGGCACGATGCGCCATTTAGTTGTTATGCGTGGATACGCGACGGACGCGGCCGCTTCTGGCGGAGCTACTTTGCCGTCTCGTAGATTCGCGACGAGGAGTCCCGTAATGAGGTCGAACGAGTAGTCGTCTTATTCTCTTTATAGAGAGATCAGAGGTGCCGTGGTGGAGAAAAGAAGCGTCGCGATATTAGTCAGCGGTGTTTTCTAGGAAAACTCGCCGTTCCGAACAACGAGGCTGCCTTTCGCCGATGCTTTTACGGCGCTAACGATGTGGGAGATAAATTGGTGCGTATTCAGTAATGTTTAATTAATTAGCGGCTTGCGAGACTCACGTGACTTCTTTGGAAGAATATTGATGCGATTCGTCGAGTTGAAAAAAATGTATTCTCATATCATCGAATAAAATAAAAATTAATTGCTATGTTTAGTATCACAAAATTAATATTAACTTAATATTAATTTTGTTAACACAAAATTAATATTAAATTAATATTATATTAGTTGATCACAATTTTCTTCGTGTCTTACCTATGATTTGTTCGTACCTATGATTTTTTTCCGTACGATATCTTTTCACAAAGACATTTAATCCTAAACTGGCACACTGGGTTCACTTTCGACTCCATAAGATTTTTTATTTTGTATCATCTGCCTAGTGGAATGAGAACTTTCGGTTTACACGCTAAAAAGAAAGTTATAATTGTTAGAAATATAAGGTTTATTTTCGTCATATAACAAAAAGGCAAAGTTGATATAAAGTCGTTTTTGATTCCGTATATGTTAAGATATAAAGTAAAAATCTAAGATAAAGATAATTTTTTATTACATTTTATTTCGGTTCTTTAAATATAATGCATAAAAACTTACATAATTCCATACAAGTAGCTTATTTATCTCTGATTGTATATGTGATACTTTTTTACATGTGATCAAAAATTATGTATCGTCAAATTTTATATGTAATACTTTATTATATGTGATCCAAAATTATGCATCGTCAAATTTTAATCACGAACAAAAAAGAAATAATTAATTTTTGTAATATTTTAATAAAATTTTCGTTATAATAAACTAATATTTTATTGTATATATTTAAAAGTATATTTATTTATCATAAGTTTTTCATAAATTATAAATTAGTATTTTTACGGAATTTAAATAAGCAAGGATAAAATGATATCAGTGTGTCAAATTAAGGTGTCGAAATGGTGTGTGTCATGTGAGGGATAAGATGAAGTTTCAAGTGCACGATTAGAAGCTACATGTTCTACAATAATGTCTGACTCAAATTACCTGTATGTAACTAGAGTAACGCGGTGTATCGAGTGTCAATGTCACTTCAACTTCGGAGTTACACATAATAATGCGTGTGTAACGTCGTGATCAGTTTTCGCAACGATACTTCTCTAACTGAGTAATTTCGGAATACCGTAGGCGTCAAATTGTCACAGCGAAACGGAATGTCGCTGTCACGTCAAACATCTGCCACGACAATTGGCGTGTCGCACCATAAATGCCGAGGTGGAGCATCACGCCTCGGCAAGAAAAGTGCGCTTTGCCGCTGCCGTTATAGCGAGCGCTCGATGAGCGAACTTTTTCGTCAAATCCGTGTGATCGTTTGTCGCGCCGAAATCTCTCTTGAAGAATTCGCCAGCCATTCGTCGGCTTCATCGTGAATTGCTCTTAAACACTCCTCTCGTCATTTTTCGTTAACGATTTAATTGCTTTATTCTACTTCCGCGTAGCCTTATATGCGCACTTTGATGACTATGTTTAATATGCGGTTTCCGCTTGTTTCTTCTTCGCAATAAAAGTGTCGAATTGCGCAGAAAGACTTAAATTAATATCGTCCTCAAATAGCGCGAAACGAGAAGTATGCCCAGAAATTATTTATGAAAGCGGCTTGCCGTTTTAGCATGACGCATCGTGCCTTGAGAAAAAGATAACGCATTGCGGCCTAAGGCGAAGGATGGATTCCGCTGTTTATAAGAGCACGCAGAAATCGCCATTATGTTAAGCACGTATTTCCGAACGAAGGGCCTCGAGGCCATAGGGCAGCGCGGTTCCCTGCGGCGTGCCGCAAATAAATTTTGCAAGCCCATAAATAATTAATAGATTCGTTACGTGGGCGCGTGTAAATCATCGACCGACGCGAGATTCGCTCGCCTCGACTTCGCTTGCTCGCCACCCCGCTGAGCTCGCCGGGAACAAATCATCGATTTTCGGCAGTAAAAGCTCCGTTTTTGAAAGAGCCCAATCGGCGAAGCGTCTTTTAGACACGTCTTCACAGCTGGTTCTCTCTAAGCATTCTGGGAAGGGTATTATCCTTTTCGCAAGAATATTTTTTGTGAGCCTAGATAATTATAAAACTGTTCTCACATAATGATATTCGAGTAATACTAAATTAGTTTAGAAGTCTTTTCACATAGGATATACATCTGGTTTGCGTGTATCGGATATTTTTGTTTGAAATATGCTTTATTCATATCAACAATTGTTTATTATACAGAAAAGATCATTCTATTTCTAAGAATAGTGATTATTCACTTTTTTCTTCTAAGAAATAGTATCTTTAAAAATAGTATCTTTAAAAAAGAATATTTTTTTGATAACAATTTTAAATTTGTCATAGATATTCGTCATAAATTTGAAAAAAGCCTTTTATTACATCATATACTAAACAAAAAATCTATTCTTTTTACAAAAATATTATAAAACTTTATTGAAGAAAAAGTTTGACTTTAGTAGTAAATAACCCAAATTTTTATTTTAATTTAATATTTTTGGTTGAAATGCTAATTTCACTAGAATTTAGAATGTACTTTGAATAAATTCGATAATAAACTTATAAAGTAAATTTGTAGATACCTATATAAGATTATAAAATACTTGAAAGAAATAATATTTATGTGAATGTAGTATATATTTTTCTATGTGCAAGGAAAAATTTTTTGAATCAATTTGATGTTATATATATTATCTTGCATTGCTTTATACAAATATTAATTATAGATTTTATTCATGTGGTAAGAAATAGATGTCTTATGCGTTTCAAACATAATATGTATCTTATTTAAAGATTAAGAAGTTTGAAGGAATGTGTCCTATGTCTGCGAGGCAAGAAAGCGCCACAAGCCATGTTGATAAACGATTGAGAAAGCTCTTTCTCTCATAAATAAAGAGTCGTGCAATCCACAGGAGCATCTCGCCTCTCGCGGGGGAAGCAGGTGCATGTACCTCTGCAGGGGCACGTAATTCGCCCTCGACCTACTGCACGTTCGCAGGTCAGATTTTTCGCGGTGAAATAGTGGCATAATGGAGGTCTCGAGGGTCTTTTCTCTCCTTCTCCGTTCAGGCCCACGGTTTTCGAATTCTAGACCTATCATTATTTGGCGCGAACCGGAAGCTCGCTGCCCGAGGGGCCAGCCCGGCGGGCACTGGAATTCCAGGATCGTCGCGGTGACTTCCAAGGACTTGGGCGGATCAACGGGATTGCACGGGAATAGCGGAAGCAACAGATAAGGATGTCACGTTCGATGTGTGGTCCTAAAGCTGTAATGAGCAAATTAGCGCTGTTTTGCGGCATCGAGAACTCTGCTATTTACAACCACACAATGGACGACTCAACCGTTTTTTTTTATTTACTATTTCTTTATACTTTTGTGTCTGTTGTTTTTTCTCGAGTTCAGATATCGAAAACATTAATCAGTCCGTATCGTCGATACTTCTATTACTAACAAAGGAATTACTATTATTATTATTATTATTACTTTTATTGCACCATTTCTCTCATATGTATTTCCTTGTATAACAAATATCTTCATTTACCGGTAATAAAGTAAATATTATTATTATTATATATTACACTATTATAATTAATATTATTATTATTTTTATCATCATCATTTTATTGGACACTTGTCGTACAGTTAATACAATGATAGTTTTATATATTATAATTAGGTAATATTCTAAGGACGAGGTGACAGCTGATAGCTGGTTTAACCTACACACAAAATCGAAATTAATGTAAAATATCATGATTCAGATTTTGATTCATTTTTTACGAAATCTCGATTAAATTTCATTTAATGGCGCTTGTGTCTAGTTTACTTGATACAATCTATTTTCTATTTCCTAATAAAGTCTCCCATGGTTCCCACGTTTCAATAGTAATGAATTTCTGCACGGGTTCTGTCAGCAGAAGTTGCCGCTTTCCGTGCCGACCACGACATCTGGAAAACGAGAGAATGATCCTAAAATTTCTTGCGGTTACCTATGTCGGCAAGGTTGAAAGTCCATTTCGCAAATTGGCACCACACCTCTTATACTCTATCTTTACCCTATGACGACTTTTCACGCCTGATTCGGTTAATTATTTCGAGCCCGCAAACACCTTTCCGTTGCGCCAAGAGAGATTTCATGGGGACATATGGCGTCCGAGTCACGCGCGGTCCAGTCATTCTAGTTAATCTGACCAGGACTTTGCCGGAACTCCACCCCTTTTATCGAAAAAGGGACGCGGAATCGACGCGCGGGAACCATCGACGGATTCGACACGCTTTGCGGGCCGCTAATTATCGGCGCAGGGCGCTTTTTGCCCTTTACCGTTGAAGCTACGTTAATGAGAGACCACGGTCAACTGGAAATAAACTAATTGGAGAAAGGCGCCTTCTAATCATCGTCTCTAACGGCGAGCTGGCACCGTAGGTGACGGTCGGACGCCTTCGGGGAGGCGTGCGCCTCCAGTAATTAGTCTTTGAAGACGCTGCGGTAATTACGGTTTTCCGCGTTCACATTCGCACCACGACGCATAATTTCTACGATCTCAACGCCTGGAACTTATGAGTAATGGAGTTTATGACTAATTGAATTTTGATGATATTTTTCTTTTTGTAAAGGTATGTATCCGCTGTTTAGTCTACTTTAACATCTTTAGCAGTTGTAAGATGAGAAATGGCACCAACATAACATTCAGAAATTTGACCCTACCTAACACGGGTATATAGAGCGAAGACGTCGAGGTATTCCTAATTCGTCTGCAATAGTTTAAATTTTAAAACATCTATTGGATAATGTAGATGGCTATGCAGGAAGGTGTTAGAAAGATTAATCTTGTTAGAATTAAGATAGCATCTAGATAGCACCTAAGAATTAATTATTCAAGAGTAGCGTCTGCTCGAAATAACTGTTAGTATAGAAAAATATGTTTTTTCTTGAGAAAAGTCTTAGTTTTTTTATTTCGAATTTTACTTTTTTCTTTCAAGGCTGCAATGTTACTTTCAAGGTAGACAAAGAACGTATATTCGTTAAAGTACTACTTCCGTTGAAATTCAAGCACAGTAACGAAAATTGACGAAACAAAGAAATATCTTACATATCTCTCCCTAAAAAAGTTTGATTAGTAAAAAAATTATATGAAATATCCAGAAATAACAATATCCGCTTTTTCAGCGGGTTTCGATGTCTCGACGATCGGACTTTGAAAATGCTTTTTGTGCGAAATCTCGTACAGATCGTCCGACCGAGTGCGCGCGGATGGGAGAACGATCGGGTTCCAGCAAATCCGTAAAACCAGCTGGAGGCTGGCGGCGTTCAAAAGGATTCGAGCTGTTGTTAAAACGATAGACCGATCTCGACCTCGGCTACTTTCTGCCATTGTCCCACTACAACGGGCAACGGTGCACTCGGAAGAGAGTTAGAGGGAGAATGAGAGGGAAAAGAGAGAGAGAGAGAGAGAGAGAGAGAGAGAGAGAGAGAGAAAGAGAGTGAGAGAGTACTCCGTACGCGAATTAGAGCAAATCCTTTCTCCGAATGCCCGCTCTAATTCGGCACGAGGAGACAGCAATAAGAGCGCCCAGCGGGAAACCATTCGCTAGAAGCGGCGTAAAGAAACGGGTTCGAAATGAGCTTCGGAGATTATCTGCTGTTGATGCGCTCTGGTCGCCGCTAGCAGGGCATTAAAAATCAGCCGGACCGGTCATATTTTGTCAGCAGGACAATACTTTTGTCACAATATGTGGCCGCGCGTACGTCAAAGGACACCGAGCGTGTCCTTTGGCCGTTTCGTGCCGCACCGGCGCACTTTACACGGTGCGCGATATTGCCGCACCGATAAAATTCGCCGAGCCGTTCGACGGGACGATATACGTAAAAAGGAAGAACAGAAAAGAACGAGAGGAAATGAAAAACGCACAGGACGTCTCGCGCAATCGAAAATCTCACGACCACGACGTTTCAGCGATCCCATGAGTGCACAAAGTGTGTAGTCAATCGAAACCGCAAGATCGTCATAGTTCTACGAAATCATATCTTCTCCAGAGGCCTCGAACCGCGTTCGAACCCCAAAAAGGAAACCGAAAAGCACGAATTGCAAATCAAATAAGAGGCACGATCTAATCTTCCACCTTGAAATCGCGCTGCCGCAATCTCATTTTTAATCAAGCCCCTCGATCGCGCGCCCGCGCGCGCGCACCTTGCTGATAGAACCTCCTCCGCGTATATCGAACGGCAGATAATCTACCTCCTCTCCGTCGATAGTCGGTCCATTGTATCCCAAATTGGCTTTTTATGGCCGTCGACTATAGCATCAAGGCTGTTTGCGATATTTTTTCTGCCACTAGGCAGCACGGTAGCTTAGCCGCGCAAGTGAGCGAGCGTGCGCAAACGAGAGAAATTGCTTTTCGCGTATCGTGTCTTGACGATCGACGCCTGATTGAGTGCTCTGATAAACTAGATTACGCATTCTGTTGTACGGTAACGGACATGATTAAATAGTGCGGCCACCTTATGTATGAAATCTCGATTTAATGCCACCATTGTTCTCTCGGCTGCTGCAATCAGTCGTGCCGCCGAGACCGCGTTAATTAAGGTGACCAACCGTCCCGAATTTTGTGGGACACCCTGACGTTTGGCAGACCCGAAAGTAGGCGGGGCGCCATTTGTCTCCAATTGTTATACAAGGTAAGTGATTAATAGTTTCACATTTTTGCAGTATTCATTTATTATAACACAAATTCTATTGAAATTTTTACAAAGATCAGCTAAACCTGAATCCGTTTTTACTCGTGATTAAAATTTGGTAAAAAACTTTCATTACGTACAGTATGTATAGTAAAAAAATTAACTACTTATGTAAAACTTTTCTTACATATTATATTTAATAAAGAATTAAAATATGACGAAAAATCATCTTTATTTTGACGCTTTGACGCTTTAATCCAATAAACTCAAAACTGAGTTAAAACTGAGTTTTTGTAACAACTTTGCCTTTTTGTTATATGACAAGCAATGAAAAAGGATTAACTACGTTTAAATCTCATATATCCACGAACCATAATATTTTTTGAACCGAAAGTTCTCATTCCGTTAGTTTGCGGGTAATACAAAATGAAAAGTTGGATGATATCGAGAATAATTTCAGTGTTTCAGATTAGGGATAAAAGGCTTAAAAGTTGCACGATGACGTTGAAATTATTATTAGAGTGACGTCATTTGTAGGGCACAGAGATTCGAGAGCTTTTCTTGTCTCCGATTCGTAAGGAGCTATCGAGAGCTCCTCGGGGATAACGCGCCGCTTGTTATTACGGTATTACGGATATCGGATGTCCTTTTGGTGCCTTCAGTGCTTTACCGCGCACGCTTACGTCTCTCTTTTTCTCGCTCTCCCCGTTCTCTCTTTCTCTCTCTCTCCCCTTTCTCTCTCTTTCCCGCTTTCTATCCTCCGCATAATACAGGACGACCCACGAGCGGGGAAAACCGAGTCCTTGTGTACAATACTGAAGCGCAGGCTGCAGTTCCGCCCACTTCCGGACCTTGAATGCATTCCCGACTCGTCTAACTACCCTTAGCAGTTAAGCCACGTGAAACGCGCAGACATGTCCTTTCGCCGGTACAATTTTTTCTTCTCTCTTTCAACCCGGCAAAAATGTATATCGTGATCGTGCAGTGTACGATTACCAGACACTCGAAGCCGTGCGTTTTCGAAACGCAGACATCGAAAAAGATCGCATAGAGGTGGAGCAGCAGGAGAGGACGGTAAATTTTCCCGGATCGTCACGTAATTCCTTCGCCTTCGATCCATTCGCCGGATCGAGCGGGGGATGAATTTTTACCGAGGAGGCGCGAGCGATACCCTCGCTCCGCTTTCTACGAATTCGTATACACTTTACCGAATAAACTTCGCGTTTCATCGAATGAATAGCGAATTTCTCCAAGAGCCTCACGCCCACACACGCCCACGAGTTGTTGCGTCGGAAAATAAGCGGAACGTTTTTCTACCCTTACGCCTTCTACAGTCACGCGCTCTTTCTCTCTCTTTCCTCTATTGGGGGTTTTTATTACGGTTATTCGAAGATCGCGCTCTCGCAGAGAGAGAGAGAGAGAGAAAGCCGGGCACACCCCGTAACACCCACTTCCCTTCCAGCTTGGATATGGGACACCGTTGGCCGTAAGAAGTCAAACGGACGTATTATTTTCTGGAAAGGACACATGAGACTTTAGTCGTGGCGAACACGTGCGGTCGAAACAACGCGAGCGAGCGAGCGAGCGAGTGAGCGAGACTACGAAGTCGTTCGTGTCGAAAATTATGCGCGCGATAACGGAGTGCGAACAGGCGATAACTATGACGCCGCTTGAAGCGCGGCGGAAACCACACCAGGCCGAGCCACGCAACCCGGCGCTCTCGACTCCAAAGGTCACGCTTCATTACTATGCAAATCTAAATTAACAGCTATCGCTCGCTAAAAGCGCAAATAATTTTTTCCAAACGATAAGTATCTCCTGCGTCAGATCTAATTTAGTTCTCTAATAGCTATAGGTGCACACAGCAAGATAATAATATATCGATCGCGTGATCTCACCGATTTTTCAATACTTATTCAATCCTATATTGTCGTAATCCGCAACTCTTTGAAACCTGACGCAATACCGTGATACCATTTCGCCCGTCATTAGTCGCGTTTGAATATAAATGGTTTTGAATGTCTTTTAAATAAATTATCCGATGCTGTTTTCGCTCCACGAGTAATAGCTATCGTACAATCAACGGCGAAAAGATTGCAACACTGTTTTTTCAATGAGTTCGCAACATATCCGTATCCAATAGGAGACTTTGCTTTTTAATAATTCTCAGAAGATAAACAAAATTAAGAAGATGAATTGAAGACAGAAGAAAAGAAGATGAAGCAATCTCAAGAGACAAATCTGCAAACAATTCTGAAAGTTTAGAATCCCTTGACAAGACTTATACAAGACTGGACATAGATGTGAGACAGGTACATACATAAACAGATGACGAATGCTAACGAAAGAACTCTCTCTTTTTGGACGTTAAGATATTATATAAGCCTTTATTTTGAATTTTTAAGAAAAATATTGAAAGTTTTTAGTTTGATCTCTCGTTTATTGTAACTACTCTCTTATTAATTATTTTATTAGTTTTTAAATTATTTCCTTATTTAACTCCTCGAGACTCATCGAGATAAAAGTGTCGCAACTTTCCTTCCATCGGCACAGTACGATCAGATACGCCGAAGCGTGCACGAATCACGCTCCAATTTAGACACAAGCAGCATTCGTCGCGCAGACGGCAATTCGTGCGATATCCGAGAAACGAGAAGGCGATATGCCAGCTTCATTTGCCTCACGCGTATCTCGTCCCGACGCTTCGCTATTCATGATCCCGTTTTATTGCCGCGATCTGCCATAAATGGGAACGGTGCATTGCCTCGTAAAAGATACAAGCATCGTGCTCGTCTATGGAAACTGCAAGCAACCACTGGACAAATCATTCGACGGAGTCGCAATCGGCTTTACAACGTCGCGAATCGCCTCGAAATTGGCGGTATACAGGAACGAGACACCGTAATTGCGACGCGATCTCGTCGATCTCGCGACCGCGCGCTAACCCTCTGTCTGCTTCGCTGCTTTTCGCTAACGCTTCATCTGTTTCATGAGTCATTTGTGGGTCAATACTTTTCTCCTTATGAGTAAAATAAATCGGGGAAAAATTTCTTGTTCATTATTCCAATTTTTTACTTTCTAGTCAGAACGTTGTCTATGATCGAGATCCCAGACTTAATTCACTTCAATGTAACAGACAATTGAAATTTCGACTATTCCCAAAATGATCCATGAAGCAGAGAGCTAATGACGGTGCTGTCTTCAGCAGCTGCTTTGCATTACAACATATGAAATGTTTCTTCTCTCTCTTTCTCTAGCGTTACGTCGATAAACTCGCAATAAATTCGATACGGTTTCTCAATATCACGCCGTACCGCGATAGAAATGTCGCGGAGATATGCAAATTTCGCGAGCGTTATCGTGAAGTTAATGTCTTTTCAGCGGTTCAATTCGACTCGTGAGAGGCTCGGCGATCGCCTCGACGATCGCCTTGATGACGATTACGATGAAAACGACGACGAGGACGATAACGCGTTCGTTTCCTATTGCTGCTGCGCAGTCGTATTGACCTATCGATTACGGAGCGCGCGACGAGAAATCTAGGTGGGCAAAAACCGCAAGTGCAGCTCCGACATTTTTTAATGAACCACGCCGGCGATGGTGATCTGGACAGTATCTTTCTCTCTCTCTCTCTCTCTCTCTCTCTCTCTCTCTCTCTCTCTCGGCGACAGTTGGCGCGCTCTTTGTGTGCTGGTCCAAGCAGGAGAAGCTACGGGAGGACGACGAGCGGGACTTTCCAGCGGTGGCGGTTTCGAGACCCGTTTGCAACTAGCCGGAGGACTTCTGGACGGCAAGCTGGGGACTTGTAAGGGAACACCAAACCAACGGGATCGACAACAAACAGGAACTGCAAAGGGCGGGTACGCGGTTATCGGGTTACCAGTGCGGCTCGGCCTGATATGGCTGATTTATCGGCGGAAGTCGATTAGTCCCCAATCTTACACTTAATTAAGGAAAAACCGTGACGCGCAACATGACGGTCACGCGATGTACTCGCTCCCGCGTCTGTATTCTAGGATCGTATTGCGGCGAGATTGCAGTGTATGGGTCTGCGGGGGTTTGCATTATTCAAATCACCTTTGTATACTATCCGAATACTACAGAATAGCTTTAACGCACAATGTAATTAGAAAATGAAAGAAAATAGTATTACCTGTGAGGTATACATGAGATCGAGTGTACTCTGTATATTACGTAATAATTTTGCTTTTAGACTTAATTTAAAGTTATCACATTGATAGATCACTGATTCGACATATCGCTCCGGTCTTTTTTTGAATAATCGACAAACAATAGATAAAAATTGCCTATGATCCTAAAGAAAATCCTAAAAACTTAATTACATTATGTGTTAAGACCATTTTTGTCAAAAAAAAAAAAAAAAAAAAAA
>NW_022639458.1:1293975-1299785 GCF_010583005.1 Odontomachus brunneus
AAAAAAAAAAAAAAAAAAAAACGGAATGATGCATTTAGCGTGAAAGCTAGCGAACGCCTACGTTGCGTTTCCCAGATGAAAAGGTTTCCTCTTTTCGAGGGGAGTAAAACCATCACACGGCGAAGCCGGCCTCGACTTTCGCGTTCCGCGCACGTCTCGCTGACGATCCTTCCACATGCAGCCTCTAAATCCGTATCGAGCCTACCTCACGGATTTGCACGGGATTCCGGAATTATCCGGTGGTGGCCGTTGGGGATGATCCTAAGTAAATACGCGTGCGGCCACACGACTCGCATCCCCCACCCGTGCTCAGCGGCAGAACCGCTTCGTGGCAGTGCAAAGCAACGAGATCTTCAAAGCAACCCTCGGCCCGAATAGGCGACAATGCCGGTTATTGTTGTACAACGGGACGGCAGGTCGCAGACTCGCCGACGTTTACGCGGAAAAACGGATGAATTCGTACAACGGGGGGCGGCAAAGGTGCTGCCCCCGAACGACTCCCACGTTCTCGCCCGCGCGTTCAATGTATTCCACCGCGAGACACGGTGTTATGTCATGAGCTGTCTCCTTTAAAAGCTACCGACGTTTCCTCGACGAAACGACGAAAGCGGGTCAGTGATGGTGCACCGGATTGCAGCTTGCTCTCGGGGGTGATGGATGGGAATTGGGACAAATCGATCGCGCCGAGGAATATATAACAACTTCGTCGTACCTGGGAGTTTCGATTCTGCGAAAACTGCCTCTTCCCCTTATAAATATCAATAGGGTTCATCATTTTGTTCGACGACTGATAAAATCTATGCTCTTACTTTGGAAATATTCTTTTATCGACAAAAGTGTCTCTAAATGTGACTTAGAAGTCTTCTAATTCATTCATAAGCGCATTTAGAAGCATTATTATCGATGAAAAAGAGTTTAGAATAAGGACTTTAATCTTGACTGATAAAACCCCAAAGATATATACCCTTTAAGAGAAAAAGAAGTCGCTAATCTCACTAAAATTGTAGTTATTTTCGACACCAATTATATATTTTTTACCAAAAAACAGCAGTAATAATACGCGTATAGAAAGTTAGGGTTTTTGTGTACGAATTAAGAAGTAAACTTGAGCTAAAAACCAATTAGGATATTGTTTCAGGATTCTTTTAAATAGAAGAAGATTAATCATATAAGTAGGATTCAGATTGAGTAACTAGGATTTCAATCAGGTGAATTCTAATTACTTCTGCATACAATCAGGTTTATCGACTGTTTTATCTTCTTCTAGAGTATATAAAACCATAGCAAAATCCTGATTGGTTCTTCAGTTAAAGTTTGTTTCACGTTCACAGTTAGCAGTTTACGTGCGAAAGTTCTTGTTGCTAATAATTATATTGCATTATAATAATATTTGTTACAAAAATGACTCCCTTAATTACAATTCCTTATTTATGCAATTGTATTTACAAATACCGAATATTTTTTTCTCAATATCGTTACTATATTATTGTTGTCAGCTTTATCGTGCTAATTTGCGGAACATCTCTGGAATTGTTCCAACACACTATGAAAAATGCGTGCTTGTATAATTGAAGCAAAATTGGCGTTAATGCCTTGTGGATCGTTACTTTCCACTATAGCACGTCCAGGACCGCAGCCGATGCCGGACGTTCTAATATGCGCAAGGCGAGTGTGGTTTGCGGTCAGAAAGATCACTTGCACTCGATGCCTTTCTACCGAAACATAGTATCTGCGGCAGTAAACGATAATAGCGACAATCTAAGCGCTATAACGGATGCCGATCATTGCCTCGAAATTGCAGTTCTCGCTCGGCAAACGTGACATAAGAAGCTAGTGTTGTGCGAAGGCGAATAAGATTGTGTGTGCACAAGAAGAAACGGCGCTCGAGTATCCTGTTTTACGTCCTTTTCCTCGGATCAGCGACACTGCCATTGTGCAGTTTTCAATAGAGAGGCGAGTTCGTATCGTGCAAAAATAATAGATAAGTGCGGTCGAATGGCAAGTCAGGGACCATATGTAATGCCATTATGCGATACAATCAGTCTGGAGACGCGAATCTTTTCGTAACGGAAGGGCTCGTCGGAGTAGGTTCTTGGAAGATCGAAAAGCCAATCGCGCTTCGCGGTCAGCATGGATCCGCACTGTGATTTCTTGTAAGCACGCGATCCGGACCTTCTGTCCCGCGCGTCGCTTCTTGATTCCTATGGAGTGTGTTGTTCCCGGGGATAGTCGTCGCGAAGAATACGCCTTAGACTTAGGATCAGGTAAGACTAGCCGGAAAAACGCAGAAACGGCGTGCGACGGCTCGCCGGGAATCACGGTGGGGAAGAAAGATAGAGAGAGAGGCACATTCGTCATTATTACCATTGACCGTTAGCCCCGAGATCTACCCATTCGGGTTCCACAGGAAGTGGGCCGGTCGGATCAAGGACCAGGCTGCCCTTTTCCATTTTGAAACGGACCATTCAGGTGTAATGGTCAGTTAAAGACTATCCAAACAGAAGATACCGCCGGTTCCTTCGATGAGCTTCCGTGCCCTCTACCCGAGTTTCCCATGATCAAAAATCTCGCTCTTGGGATCTATCTCTAGGAGAGGGATCGACTTCTTTGTTCGCGTGTCCAGTCTATGCCGATAATCGAATTGGAGTTTGAAACTTAGTTTTCGTCTTGTATACGTCTGCCAAAAGACAGTAACATTGCAGAAACCAGTGCGTTATCATTATATTGACGAAATTTGAAGTCATTGTGTTTTCTTCTGTATCATTTGCGTTCGCTTTCATTTAACGAGATTCGCGTTTCATAGATTAAGTTCGCTAGTTGTTACCTATTTACAAATTTACGGCCATAACACGATCTGAATAATCGGAACGAGCCCACCCGTGGTTACCTAAATAGAGGAATCATCTCGAGAATATTTATCCACGTGATCTTCGAATAACAAACGCGGAAATCCTTAAATCCTAAATCAACCTGGCGCGAGCCGAAAGCAGACTGCAAACAAACGGCGGCAGTCGAACCGTAGAGGACTTGCGGTTCAATCTGGTAAAAGTCAAATATTGGATCACTAAATAAGACGTGCTTTCGGGGCCGGTTGAGTTAGGCGATTTTACGGCGATGCGCCTGAAGAATGCATTTTCAATATTCTACATCATTTCGTACAATTACGAAATTGATATTTCTCATCATGTTTACTAAATATCAACGTTTAAAAATATAATATAATCAGGCTTGAATGAGTTTTTTAAAATAAGTATAGAATTAATTTGGCTTATAAAATTAACTTAGTTAAATTAAAAGTAATATAAACAAAAAGTTATTTAATTAAAAGTTAATTGTATCAAACAATATATATGTTTTTTGCATAATTAGTTTTTTAATAGTACATTAAATTCATGTGAAATAATAGAAAGATAGTTGTTTATTAGAAAATATATCAAATGTTCTGATTATCCAGTTGTTTTGTCCCCAGGATTCCAGAACTCTAACATTCAGAGACACACCAAAGAATGCTGTTGGCATTTTTTATTTTTTTTAATCTACATAGTAAGCACCTTGTAATAATTTTAATATTCATGAGAATTATTTTAATTTATAGAAAAAGTTAATAAGTTAAAGTTAATGCATTTTAGAGCAACTAATTTAAGCTAAACATTGTCTCATTTAAAATTAACTGTGTTAAGTCATTATTTTTTCAACTTTTAACTGGTTATTATTCAACCATAGATATAATAAATAAACATATAAGTTATTTAACATATACGCATACGAAACAATATTTAGCTCAAAATATCTCGTCGTTGTAGTTGTAAAAAATGCTTTTCACGAAGCTCCTAACTCGTTCCTTATCTGAAACGAGGTACATATGCAGCAGCAGTAGTATGGCATGTTGATGACGAAGAGCAGAAAACGAAGAAACTAAGGGTAAGACAATGGCCGCTGTCCAAACATGTTCGGACTTCAAAAACGACCGCCAGCACGTCTCGCGACTGTACGTGCATTAGCGGTCTGCGATAGAGAGAGAGAGAGAGAGAAAGAGAGAAAGAGTGGGGTTGCTGCGCGTCGGAGTGTTGTTTAAGGACATCCGGCGTCTGGAATAATAAATATTTGGGAAGGTGCTATATATATGTATGGAACGATGCAGACGTAGCGAAGCCTTTCATTTGTCAGGACACGCCGAAATTAGTGTACCAGAGGCAGCAACGAAACGCGGGGCAAGGAACAACTATTTTACTAGGACCAAATTGCTGTTGCGCGGCTGCAAGCTGCAGCATTGTTGCAATCGACTGCTTGGCCTGGCGCTTTTAACCCCAGCTTGTACCTGTACAGTGGGTTTCAAAACAATTTAAATACAATAAAACTGTCAAAATTGAAAGTCATTACCGACGAATTTACGCGATAATAATAATAATAATTACTATTATTATTATATAATTATAATATTAATTATTATAATATAATTATACTTTATTTATATTATAATTATAATTAATATAATTTAATTATTATTATTATTATTATTAAATTATTATTATTATATAAGTATAATAATTAATAATATTTATAATTAATAATAATAGAATTAAGAATATTTAATAACAATAATAATTAATAACATAAGACAAGTCCATTAGTAATAATTCAGTTTTGCCAGTTTAGTTAATTTCATTGTCTAAACTGTCTGAACTATTTTGCAACCAACTGTACAATTCTTTGTAGAAGAAAAACAATTTATTTAATATTCAAAAAGCATATCTATTTGTAATTATTTCACATCATACAATTTAACACATTGATTGCCGTTTGTAAAAAAAAAAAATTAAAATCAATTTAGAATTAAAGTGAAATGATGATCAATTTATCAAACCAATAATTAAATCAAAATTAATTGTTGTATAAATCATTGCGTAAATGATAAAAAAAATATAGAGTTATAAAATAATCTATAATATTATATATAATAAATATATAATATAAAATATTTTATATATAATATAAAATAACGTATAATATAATAATGTAAGAAGACTTCTTTGATTAATACGGCAATATAAAGAACCGAATTTCTGTGTCCACTTTTTTAAGGCTATAATGAGTTTCAATGATTAAACGAAATCCTTTCGCACTGTAAAACGACCGAAGTATCGTTTACGAGTGTTCTTTAAAAGTCTCGTGGTCGATCGATATTCGGAATTATCTTCCGTTAATGATGTCCGCCAATATGTTCCACATTAATTATACACAGTTGGCAATGAGATATCAAGTGTCTCTCGAACGAAATCCCGTCAGTTCAGTTTCACGTAAAATCTCGCGATTAATTCATACTTCGATTTCATAGTTTCGGTGTGAATCTTGATTATAAATGAACCAGTCTTTTTAAATAAATGACCGAAATGATCAGTTTAAAATGTTTGTTTGCCATCATAGTTTTTTTGTAAGAGACTTTGATATTTTTACCGACTTTGCAATCTTTATCAAGAAATGTCCCGATAATTGCAACGAATTTTACTGACCACGAGTCGCTCCCAGCGACCAGCTGGGAGATATAGCACGCGCTCGCAGCGTCGGGCAAGCAGCTGGCGCGGTGTCGGACCGTCGTCGCATTATCGCGCGTACGATTTTATTTTTCAAGCGATCCCGAGTGGCGACGCGCGTATCTGCATACGCCGAAGATTCATCCACTGAGTTGACTGACGAGCGCCGCCCTCCCCTAATCGTTCGATCGCCAAAAAATTTACAAAAAAGCCGCGGCACGCCGCACGAGAGAACGAGTGATGGAGAGAGCGACAGAAGAGAGCCGGGGAGGAGGGGGG
>NW_022639458.1:1299795-1326411 GCF_010583005.1 Odontomachus brunneus
GAGGACTCCCGAGAAACAAACTGAGACGAAACTCTCCCTGCTGTACCGGGCACCGCCCTTGCACTCCACCCATCCATCTCCGGCGTGCATATATTTTTGGGCGGCTAGTTTTTCCCCCGAGGGAGATTTATCATGTCCCTACGCCTCTTCTCTCGCGGGCTGCTCCATCAGTGCCCGACGTGTGGCAGGGAATAATTGGCAGAGCGGAGGAGTGGCCACTTCAGAAACTACTTCGAAGACGGCTCGTGGGAGCGGGATGGCTCAGTTATCGGGGAAAGGTTGATTTCCGCAATGACTGAGCGAGTGTGGATTTGCGAATGATAATCCTTGGTTTCTTGTATATTCGATTGTCTCGTATGTTTAACTCTTAAACTGAATAGGAGGGTAATTCAGGTATTTTTAATAACTTTGCACTTTTCTCACCCTAAAAAGGCTTCTAACGTATTCCAAAAAAGAAAAATTAATATAGTAAGTGTATTTAATATTCAGTAGCGACAAAATTTGTTAGTTATTGTTTGAATAGCAGTCGGAGCAAACCGATCCTGGAGACAAGCGGTTTTCCTGATGATTTTTAAAAAAAAACACCTTTTATATAATTTTTCAAAGTAACTTTTCTCGTAGATCCTTGTTAAAAATATAATTAAAAATATATTACTTTATTTTCTTGAATAATCTCGTAATCTATTAGTTGAAACTTAAAAAAAGCTAAATTTTTTCAGAATTTTTCAACAATTTTAAGTTGACGGAAACATCGAACATGAATAACTCTATTCACTATTAAGATGCCAAAAATGTTTATTCACCGTTAGAGTTAATACACATAGAAACTGAAATCTTACTTAGTGCCTCTAAATTGCAAAAAATGCACAAAATACTTGTAGGTTCTAGAGAAGACGACAAAGTTTATAGATTAAATTAAATCAAGAGATTGATATAGGCTTCAGTGTATCAAAATAGATGTTAAATGAAATATTGAGGTTAAAAGTAAGATCAAAATTTCAATCAGCACCTATAAGGAAAAAAAGCAGGTTTCTTTGATTGAGGGAAATTAATTATATATATAATAATTGATATATAATACAAAACTATTTTTCTCTTATAGTAAGTTCTCTTATATAATCTATTTTTCTCTTAGTAAATAAATTACAAAAATTTTTATTCAAAGCATAGAATGCGGTGATTAAGCAGCCGTCACGAGAAGTCACGAGCGAGCTTGAAAAAAGTGCAATATAAATAAGTATACTATAATTGCTGTTTATCCTTGAACGAAGTAACAAAACTCGTCAGCATTGGCTGTATTGTCTAACCGTTGCTTGAAAACAGTAAATACGGAAGAGTCGTTACAAAGGCGAATCGTCGATCAGTCGTTCGAAATCGGTTTACTTGTGTACATCAAACCAGGATTTCATGTCGAATCTATCTACAATGAATGTGATGAGCTTTGCGCAAGAGTTTTCAAGCTTGGTCATTCGTTACACAAAAGATCCTTTGCCAAACCCTTCGTCGAAGGTAAAGTATTTGTTTGTTTTGCAAACAAAATGTTATTGCCTGGACGAAAGTAAAATGTGATCGGTAAAAATGTGTCAGTTCACAGCAGTAATTACAAAGTTAAAATGTCATGTGCGCGAATATAATGAAATTCATATCGATAATCTACGAATGCGTCGCATGTTTCAGAACAAACAGCCAAATGTGCCTTTGACGAAGCATGAAGTGACGAATGTTGTGACTAACGTGCTTGCTACGCTTCTTGGTATAAGTGATATTAACATTAATAACACTTCTTTCAAAACACCGACTGGAAGCACCGTCACCACTCCGACTGCTTCGGTTATAGACAATTGGAAAGAAAACGATGAGAATATATGCAGGTTGTTTTGGAGCTTTATTTAACACGGCCTCTAGAAAATAGGTTACTAAATCATTTCACTATAACGATTTCAGATCTCAGGACATTCAGGAAACACCGAAGAATTCTGGCACGTCCAATCCTGATTTGGAAACCGATGAAAAAAAGAGCACATACGAAGTATTCCAAGACGGGAAAAAGGTATAACAGAATCGCGTTATAACTCTATCTCATCGAAAATGTAGTTTTATTTGGTGATTATTATTTGGCGATCGTTTACATATTAGGTCAGTGTAATATAAATTATAGATCGATGTAAAGACCCGCTAACTTCATAGTTGTTCAATTTTTAATCACGATAATGATCACTGCTTTGAATAATTATTTCTTATTATTCGAAGCACATGACGTTAGTTTCAATTTGTCTTATTTATTCGCAGTTTATCTCACGATCGAGTCCGGCGATCTGCATTAATAATGTTGGCAGATCCGACACCTTCATTCTCGATGAAAACCAATCCACAGAAGCCGATTTGAAAACATTCAATGATCCTTTTGCAAAGGTTGAAATGACTAGTGCTGTCCTGCAATCCCTAAACGAAGCCCGGATGTTTGCAATGAACGTCGTAACAAAGTTGGACGAAATAAAGAAGGTATGAACAATATAACATAAGTATAACATGAGTATAACATGAAACGCGAGGATTAAATATGTACATTTATATATACTCACTATCCTCCTTTTTTATAGCAAGCATTTCCACAGTCGTTAAACGCACGGCGATTATCTACAAACGAAATCAATTCTAA
Organism: Odontomachus brunneus; assembly: GCF_010583005.1. Lineage (NCBI taxonomy): Eukaryota > Metazoa > Arthropoda > Insecta > Hymenoptera > Formicidae > Odontomachus > Odontomachus brunneus. The sequence continues at coordinate 1,302,455 of NW_022639458.1, forward strand.
TCGAATGTCAAATACAACGAGACTAACAATTCCTGCGAAGGTACGCAGATCGATCAGCGATTTCCCTGGAACACCGACATCGTCTAGATCGTCAGGATCACAGGATAGCGGGGACAAACGCAAAAGTTTTGGCGCTGCTATTGATACTGCGTCTCGGAAATTAAGCTCGACTGCAGTGACTCGTTCGATATCAAATTTACATTTGTCATCGAATAACAAGTCATTCGATTCAATTAGCAAGCCAACAAAAAACCCGAAGTACGCCCATATACAAAGCACCATACCAAAGCCAATTGCGAGCAAACGAAAGGCGTAATAATTACAATAAAACTCTTCCTCGTCCAGAAAGTTGATATGTTATTTCTCTCGATAAAATTTTTAATTGACTTTGTCATGTGCAATTATATGTAATAATATGTAAAGATATTAAATATTAATAAAATCTCGTTGTATTCCTCCTCCTGCATTGTGACAATGTTAACTATAGGTTCGTACCGTGCGTGAAGTTAACACAAAATCTATCTATGAATAATGGCGAATTTGTTATCATGAAATTAATATATAGAATTATAGAATTGATAGAAAATTAATATCGACATATAATAAAAGTTTAACAAATTTTCAATTATACACATATCACAATATATAATATTTATGTATCACGATTATTAATTTTATGACAAAACGGCGAAATGTATCAAATATTATTTTGTGTTTTAGACATAATTTCATGTTTTACATTGCAAATGCCATTCTCTGTGAAGAATAATTTAGATATTGTTAAATAAATAATCAAGAGTCACGACGCACGAATATATAGATGCGAATAATTGAGAAATTCTAATTGTTAATATGTCATTAGCTATTACGGTTATTATATTGGTTTATGCAACTGCATCGCTCATTTCGTTCGACATTAACGTCCTCATTCGTGGATGAAGCTGTTACACTCCGTCGTGAATGAATTGCACCTTCGTTGCAGAAATCGCGCAACGAGGACGATGGCGAACCACAGCGAACCGCTCACGAGCGCGTAATCGCAGTACATGCAAAGTATTATTCTCACGTGGCCAACTCTCTCTCTCTTTTTCTCTCCCTCTCTTTCTCTCTCTCGCTCTCATTTGACGTGCAAAAGACGACCGTGCGAGTCTGCAATTTCGCGCGTTCTCGGCGGATACCAGCCACCCCGACACCTGTTGTCGAAGTATACGCTCGATGATTCCCTATGCTAAGCTCGACGCTCGCGACGCTCGCAAAAAGTCGGCCAGTCGGCTCGTCGTGGCTCGCCGGCGATCGGAAGCAGTACGGGGCGAGCGAAAGGGGGGCACACACAACAGACTATGGGCGTTCTCCCCCCCTGGTCGCCCCCCCCTGGTTCTCTTCTCTCCCCAGCCTTGTTGGGAACCTTCACGATTCTACGCGTTCGTAAGGGGAGGGGATGATGATTACACGCGTCTTTTTAACACAAAAGGCTCGAAAACCAACACCGAAATACGACGAGCAGCGGCGCGCCCTGTAATCGACAGCGTCCTACAGACACAAGGGCTCTCTCCCTTCGTGATGAGACAACCATTTTCAAAATTGCGATAGTCGCTTGGAAATAAGGCGCTTGTGAGATGGGCTCCGCGGGGCCGACGTTGTAGCTAACCGAAGGCCTTTCTCGTGGCCGAGTTATTATTTGTTTTTGCCCCGGGGGACCATCACGGTACTTATCGAGTCACCGTTTGCTTCAGCTGCAACGGAGCGTTACGCCCAATCCCGTAGGAAACAAGAAGAATCGATCCCGGTCGACCGACCGACCGATCGACCGACCGACCGACCGATCGACCGACTGGCTGGCCGTCCGTCCTAGTGGGATGCGTTACATGTGGGAGTCGCGTCCTCGCTCGTGTATGAGCGTGATGTTACAACTACTCGAAAATATGCTGGAAACAAACCGATCGCCATGTATCCTCGCGGAAGCAATCTTGAGCCGTTGTCTAAATAAACAGCAGAAGACACGCAAGCACAAATAAGCAAATATCTCCCGCAGAGACAATTTCGATTGCCTGTGTTTGTCTCGATACACGATGTGTTTTTTGCGTGAGTTTACAAAGCAAATACAACTTTAAGTCGTTATATTGTTGACCGTCGCGATCGAAGATTTATGAAGAACACGCGAAGAAGCTTCTCGATATATGGTTTAAAGCAGTTATATCGATGAGTATTTATCGAACACAAAATTACATTTATTTCATTATCTGAGTAATAAATGCTAATTTAAGACGAAGTTGAGATAAATATATATACACAATATATTACTAAAAATAATACAAATACTAAAAATAGAGATTAAAAGTAGCATTCATAACATCAAGGAACATGTATAAAAAATGCCAACTTTAGTTGCAAATATTTTAACTCTTAAGTGGTCAATCTTTTTCTAATTGCACGAGTAGTTAGATAATATTTCAATGTGAATGCAGTGCAAGCTTCATCAAATCCTCACGAAACTATTTTCATGACACAACTTTAATTTTCATCGGTCAATATCCCGACTAGACATTTATGCTACTCATCATGGTTGAGTCCCAATTTGATTTGTATGAGATGATGTTATCTGATGCTAATTAATAAAGTCTTAATGATTAATAGTCCTTATTATTAATAAGATTTTCTGATTGCCACGCTGCGTTACGTAACTTATCAGGACTGGATAAAAATCATCTTATACAAACTAGATACAAACTGATTGAGATCCACCTGATCAAGAGCATGAGATAAATTTCTAGTCCGGTTCTAGGACTTCCCGAATCGTTGGCTCGATCGAACCGCCGATTATGATACATCTTCTCCATCGCAAACTATGGATGCTAGAGCGGTGGGAAAAAAGTGATGAAGGCGCGAATCGAGTAAATTGGCGAGGAACCATTCGAGATTCGGATTCGGCTGCAATCTTGAAGCCCCAGGGCATCGACGGCTCACGGGCGATAATTGATATCACCTGCCATGTAAATATCGGGTATCGTCGCTTGCCGAACCTGTCGGCGGGAAAAGGCCGGGGCAAAAAGAATCGCCGGACGCAACCGCCGGTGAGATAATTACGTGTTGGTTTTAGAAAAGGGGGAAGCACCGGTTAATTCCACGCTCCGTGGGCCGCGCAAAAAGCCGCCTGGGGCCACGAGTTCCTCCGTTCGAATTAGGTGACGTGCTCTGCGCGCGAGAGAAGATTCCTTAGCTCGAACCAAATCGAGCCCCGAGAAGCTCCTGAAACGTCAATATAGTGCACGTCGCGTTGTCTCTAAATAAACACTAATTAAACCAATTGATAACTGAAATTATTGCTTATTGCTTTTGTTATTTGTTATTAATGTTAATGGGACTCTCTAAATCCGCTAAATCGCATAAGAGATGCTATCAGTTGTAAGTAAAATTAGTGTAGTGTATTTAATTGAACAAAGAAATTGAAGAAAATTTAATTGAAAGAACTGTGTACGGACGTAAGAAGACATAAGAAAAAGATATAACTTTATTTAAAAGGCGAACACCGTCGTATCGCGTCACACGCGTCAGATGCGTGAGTTTAAAAGGCCGCGACCGAATTCTCCAATCTATCGACGTCTCCGCGCGGAGTCAATCGCCTGATGTCAATGTCTTTTCGTTTTCTCATTCGCGACCTTATTGGTCAACCTCCGAACGCACTTCGCATAGTGCGACTATTACGCCTAATCTATATCGCGTGTCTTTCGGAAATCGATCGCGTTCATACTCGGAATTCCGCAGCGAGCAGTTTTTTAGTTCCGAGATTTTTTCTATAATTTTAACCGTCGATCGCGTACCTTACTAAAACCTTACTAAAACCTATTATAATAGAAAAATTTCTTCAAACGGGAATATATGCGATGCAAAGATGCATCGTGGAAAACTCCTTTACAAGCGAAGTGTTGCGCATTTCTAAAACTTTCCTAAAATGCCAAACACTCAGGAGACGGAAGAATTCGCCCGGAGGCGTCGAAAATCGCGTGATCCGCTCGAAAGACGAATATATCTTCCTAATTTTATATTTGTCCGTTGTCGTCTAAAGGCCTTCACACACACTTTCCGTAACAGTACCGTAAGACGTAACGTAAGAATTGACCAATTACGATGGAGTATTCACAAAAATGGCGACCTTATGTTTCGACGATTCTCAACGTGATTGGTCAATTCTTACGTTACGTCTTACGGTTACTGTTACGGAAAGTGTGTGTGAAGGCCTTAAGCGTCTCTCGTCGCAAGAAATATCAAAATAAACAGTACATGCGAGATAAATCACGCAAATCGTGTTTGACACGTTCGCAACGTCACATATATGTAACGTAACGATCGCTTACCGGAGACCAACGTCACATATGTGTGAGAGTAAATATTTTTCTTTCTATGTCCACATTATCAAACTAATGCTGCTATTTTAAACAGAATCGTAAGATTCGCAACTTGCTCTCGTAAAATTCGTAAGAACTTATAAGTAGATTTACAATTCTATACCGTATGTCGTACGATTACTCGTAAATATCTACGATTTCATGTAATTTACGATATTTACAAATGATTATACGACAGATGATATGCATAGAATTGTAAATCTACTCATAAGTTCTTACGAATTTTATGAGGACAAGCTACGAAACTTACGATTCTGCTTAGAATTGCAGTATAAGTCTGTTTTATACAATTACGTAAAATAATATATATATATATATATATATATATATATATATATATATATAAAAGATGTATCTAATTACGAGAAAGCTGAGGCCTATGAGAGCCGTGTACTAGATGTTGGTGCAAGTAAATTTAAATGGAAGGACGATGTTTGAATATGTGTTAGATACACGCAGTGAATAAAACTTTCCATATCAAATCGATTTTGAATTTTAATTATTATTATTTTAATTAATGTCCTCCTTAAAATTTCCAATTGCGCATTTCTTTTTTATTATTATTTAAAAATTTTTAAAAATTTTTCTTCGTAAAATACGAAGTGATTTGTGGGAAAATCCCCCATAAATAAATCGTGATAGCAAATGTATTAACCTTAAAACATGGATAAAATTGATCTAGATCAATATTTCAAACGTTACTGTTCACAAAAACATGTGTGTTTTGTTTCTCTACTTATTACTTTTACAAGTTTATTGAATCGTAAAAATATTGATAGAATTATATTTCCCTCGAGACGATAAATCACACTTCCCTTGATAAAAAGAAATTAAATTTCGATAATTTTTCCAAGAGTTATAAACACAGGAGAATGAGCTTGGTAAAATTTACCAATGCTTGAGAATTAAACATAATTGTTTAATGTCCATGATTCTAGAATTAAAACATAAAATAACAGAAATAGAGAGAAACGAGTAAAAATTGTCGAATTTTATAGTGAAATAATATTTAATGTGACAAGACGTCCGCTGTTAGCTATTCAGTGCGCACATGTTGCATATACAACATCCTCCCGTGAGTCGCTTAACACCTCAGACACCACAGACAGTTCGCGTATCTCGATCTCGCTTTCAACACCTTTCTTATCGATGATTCCTTTTACGCTCCCGTAATGACATGCTTCTCGGATGCCCGCGGCAGCGGATGCTATGTTAAAAAAATAGAAATGAAGCATGGGGTTTGTTTAGCAACAAGATAGTTCCAGGTATGCTGGAGGCGTTTAAAGCGGCATGAGATCTTTTCGACTTGTCCCGCAGGGTTTAACGTGACGCGGTTGTATAAAAGTCTATATTTTTTAATGATTTGTAAAAGTAGAAATGAAAAATATATGTAATTCGTGTAATTTTTTATTATTCTCTTGTTCATTATTTGTTTATCTCTGTATTTGTATAAAAGAATTTTATCTAATTATATAGGTATTATCTCCTCTCATTTTAGGAAATTAACTCATGCGTGCATAGATATACAGGATATATGACAATAAGGACAACGCTCGTGCACATGTAGATTAGATCAAACTGAAATACGAAATTCCTCTCCCATTTGTTTTGCAAACAACCATGTAAAATTTTAAATTATTAACTAAAGATAATTGAGGCTAAAACGATCGCGCGTGATCATTTGTAAATAAATGTGTAGCGAACCAATGATGACATGATTGCTCTTGAATTTTTAAACCAAACAGTACATTGGTTAGTCAAAACAATAGATCATATTGAAAAACAAAACGTTCAAAACAATAATTTCTTTTCTTTTTAATCAAGTAACATTAATTCAATGAAACAGAACTTTAAGTATAACCAATACGTTATTTAGTTGAAAGTCAAATTTTATTTCCTTAAATAATAGTGTTTTTTTTCTATCAAATAATATGGTGTAATTTAATAAAACAAATTATGCTTAATATAAATTTACATTGCTTGTTTGAGCCTAACAAATCAAAGCCAAACAAATAGAAATACTAAATCGTTCTCTTCTATATACATGAGCGTCTCTATCTATCGTCAGACACGCTGTATAGACATATATGAATGTAAATATGCATGTATATCTCCTTTGTATTATTTTGGAAACAAAAATATGTAAATTCACGAACTGGTCTATTATGATTTTTCCAGCGTGCAATTAACCCACATCCATTTGTCAATCCATCCTCGTCCGAAATAATCTCGAACGATGATGGAACGCTCAAACCATTTTCTCGTAAAAGTCTAAACGCGTCGCTTCGCAGCCCCCTCGTTCCCTCGCGCGATCCTGCGTTAAGATTTGACGTCTCGATAATTAGGTAAGCGCCCTTACCGTCGCCATGATCTATAATTAACGACACAGAAACGGATTTCGGAAGACGTCCATGCAGGAAGATCTATCTTAAAAGCTCCATCGTGATTTCATCATGCGCGCTTTAAGCGGTATCGAGTCTCGAAATCTCCGATCGGTCCCGCGTCAGACGAGTGCAGTTTAACGCGCAAGTAGGAAACGGCCGGGCGAGGGAAAACAGCCCGGCTAGAGGCGGACGTCGTGGCTGTCATTTTTGATTTGGGTTCGGGACGGGCGATTCGACGCGTCGATAACGAAAGTGTTTGAACGACGGACTATAATTAACGATATTAAGGCTAAATTTGCATCGCGCTGAGGAAGATAGCGAACGAACGAACGAACGCTGCATTGTGCATTCTCAGGAGTGTTGCCACCGTGCATGGATAGGTTGTAATTAAATTGATTGGCCCGCGATGAATATGAGCAACGCGAGAATACCGACGAGAATATGAATTCGCTGGCGAGACCGATGGCCATTGACGAAGAGCGGGCTACGAAGCGGGCACATTAGCGGCGACGCGATTATTAAATCTGCGCTGCGAACAGCGCTACCGAGTAGCAGAAGATGCAAATTGCGCGTCACCTGGTGACACCTAACACCTGCGGGGGGAGCATTGCCCGCGAAGGTGCGAAGATACTCTCGCACCTCCTTCGTGTAGGTGTTCGAACGACCGAGGTTTTATTCATTCGCGCGCACGCCTCGGAGGAATTAAGAGCGATGAGGAGATGTATTGAAATTTATGTCGCCGGCCAACGTACTCGCTCGTTACTCGCGCCACATGTATTAACGATCATCCATAAAGAGTAGCCCTTCGAGAGTCGAGCCAAAAACAGTGATTGCGATCGGTCTTCGTTATCTCTTTAAACAAATTGCGCTCAACCGCTCGGAGCGTGTTCGCGCGTTGCGCCCGTCAGATCCGGTCGAACGTCAAAAAATCGCCATTCGTCGTTCCTACCAACCTCCCTCTGCTGTCTTTCTTGTCGAGCGACGGCAACGACGCACGTCCCTGAATGAGAGAAAAAGAGAAAAAGAGAGAGAGAGAGAGAGAGAGAGAGAGAGAGAGAGAGAGAGAGAGAGAGAGGGTGAATGTAAAGAAATCGGCGGAGCGTGCTCATAAAAAACTGCGGGTTCGCTATTTATGGCAGTCTAATTAATTCCTATGTGTTTTCGGCCACTTCCCATGCAAAATGCCTCCCTCCGCGCGTGTCTTTATAGCCCTTCATGAGATATAAGTGATCTGATAAAATGTTTAAGCGCCGGCGTGCCTCTCCTCTCCTCTCCTTCGTCCCCCACAGCCCGCGTCCATGGTGCTCGAGATGCTATTATTATAGAAAAACAAAAAGCCGCCGTAGAAGCCGCGGGAGACGCGCCATAAAGAGTGCATTTCTCGGTCTCCCCTGTGCTCTCTGAATTTCATGCATATTCATAGTCAAAAGGGGCATTCTTAGGATCGGCGCCGAAAGCGTTTTTCGTTTCGCGATAAGGCCAATTGAAAAATGCAAGAAGCCATCTACTAGTTCAGTATACGCATCCATACGTGAATTATTAATTCAATGCCCGCGGTGAAGTTTTCGGGTCGCGTTAAATTATTGATCGAGAAACACGAAATATTCTTTAAACTCGCCTCGATACTTTTCAGCTTGACACCGTATGCAGCTCTTGCTCGCTGCTCGTGCCTCGATTTATCGCGCCGGTTCTGTAACGGACCTCTTAACACGTTGGCTGCCACAGTAATTTTCTTTGATTATACGAAAACTAAATTGATGGTCATACATTCATATAAGATACATACATACATACATACATATAACAATATTATAATTTGTTTTATTTTATTTGATCTATTTCTATATCCTATTATTTTCATTTTTATTTTATCACTATAAAGGTAAATAAAATTCCAATGTACTTACAACTTTATTTTAACGATATTAGGAGTTTGACTGATTGAGTTAATAATCATAGTTAATTACCTATCTAATTTGTTTTTATTTTATTTCTAATATTGTTAGAATATTAGAATAAAATGGCAAGTACATAAGAAAATTGAATCAATATTATTTTATATTGTTTAGGGTTTTTTGAGGTTGTTGAAGATAGTTTATTCTAAAAAAAGTTAAAAAAGTTTTTTATTTCGTATTTTTAAATTATTTGCTAAAAGTTTGATTTAAAGTCGGTTAAATATAAAAGTTTCGTATTATATCTCTAGATGTTCTCAGATTTTCAAGAAAGTAATGGAATTATCTACACACACAATTTTCATATCACCTGTTCAAACTCTGTTAATGACTAATCCAAGAATCAGGTAAATAACATATTGAAAAAAAAGCTACAAAAAGTTTTACTTTAATATCACTAACAGTTCTCGAATGAAATGGACGCATCTTTCACTCGACTTCTTCTCTTATCGGCTTCTTGATAGCCGTATTACTAATTCTTTAAATATAATTAATTACACCTTATATACGTGACTTAATGTGGTGCACTAATATCTTATTGCCGATCCGGCACTTAACGTGTTAATGAAGAGATACGACGATAAAGAGATACGTTTGTTACGCTCACACGACGACTGTCGCGAAACCCGATCGACGCTCCGGGAGGGATGTTTGTCCTTGTCTTTTACCCCGTTATCGTGTAAACGAGCTCGGTGTCCACCCCGGCTTTCGTGCTGGAATCTCGAGGCGTCGTTCATCCGCGCGACCGCGACGTCGCGACAACCGCGACTTCGCGTTCGCTGTCGGCCGACTTTATTGTGCAATGTCGCAAAGCACGCATGAACAGCGGCGCGTCGGTGTAGGTGAAGGTGCAGCTTTCCAAGCCGAGTCCGTGAATTCGCATAAAATTAGCATTCCCCAGCGCCGTATGTAGCTTCCCACGGTGCTGCGGCACGCATGTAAGTATACGCCGAGCTGGGTCCACCTGGAATAATAAGGAGCATCCTCTCGATGCGCCTCTTCCGCGAAACGCGAGAGAACGCAAGACTCACTCCTAGGACGGCGAAAGGAAGGACGAGGACTCTTACATTCACGTGCACACCGCTCATCACATTCACAGGCAACGAATTCACAGGCAGTGAATGATATATTGCGTAACGTAAAGAACCATCGGGTAGATAATAATGAGCTATTGATCGATTAAACCAATTGCTAGCAAGCCACATGAAGCATTTTGTTAATTTATGTCCGCTAGGGATTTGAGAGACTACTTTAGAGATGGTTTGTGGAATAGCTTACCAGAGAAAGATGATTTCCGCAGATGTAAATTTATTCAAGTTTACTCAGATAAAGCCTTCGATATTTTGTGTATGCGATTATTTTGTATAAATTTGTTAATTCAAACAAATTTTCATTCTATCATATCGTATTTTGCGATATTTTGATGTTGCCATATTTCCACTTTTATATTGTCAAATTTTACGCTTTTCTCATCGAAATATTCAAATTTCTTTTTAACCTGATGATAAATTTTAAATTATATTTAAATTATATTTAAATGAAAATTTATTTATCAATGCATTAACATTTTGGAACATAAATGAGAAAATGCATTGAAACATTAATCAGTTTATCGACTTGGCAGAATAAAGCTTAAGTTCGACAACAGCCCGATTCGCGTTGATTGTACGTATCTGCTTTCACTATGAGTGTAATACTTAGATCCACCACATATTAACACTTCTAAAATCTATTAAAAAAAATTATACTAACGGAATTGAGAGAATAACTATACAAATATAATCTAGAGAATTGAAAGTGGAAAGTTTCAGACTCAATTTTTATACCACATTTATGCACGAAAAAAAAGGTTTGGTTGAATTAATCAAATATCTGGTCGAATATGAACAATCCAGAAATTCCTATTGAAATACCCGAATTCTGTTTAAGTTAACAAGATTTTTGGTTGACTTAAACAGAATTCGGATTACTTTAATCGAAATTTCTGGATCGTTCATATTCGACCAGATATTTGGTTAACCAAACCTTTTTTTCCGTGTGTAATAAGAAGGAAAAATTTCAACTCAGCGTTCCTCTCAGATGAGTGCAATGAAGAATTAAGCAAATGCGTATCTCCCCATACGTGGTCTTTGGCTATCCGGTCGCATGTGGAGCGTGAGTGTTTCTGCCGTGGGCTATACTCCCCGTAATGTTTCTTTGCTCTCTTTTTGCTGACCGAGCGAACACCTTGCATACCCTAAATGCAACGGTCGTGCGAGAACGAGAGCATTGGTGGGACGAAAATTGTTAACCCATGCTGCGTTGTTTGATCTCCGACGAATCTGACCCGAAGCATTGCCACGAGGCCGAACCCGCGGAATTTTGCGTCAGATAAATTTTCAACGCGATACCTTCTTCCCTTATTGTAATCTCTATCCCATATAAGTAAGCTCCAGAAATAAAAAGAACGTTGTAACTTATTGCGTTCGCCCTCGTAGGGCAAAAGATTAGCAAGACAAGAATCTTGATATTTTTGAATTACCATTTCTATGATCGTACCGACGAAGTCACTTTGGAGAATCAATTAAAGTTTTTTTAATTAAAAATATGAAATTAATTTAATTCAATAGTTCTCGTTTCCCTCGAAGGGTTGATATGAAGGCTCGCCCTTACACGTCGGGGTGAGACCGAGCTAGCAAAATAACCATTAGTATCCCGGTCTTTAATTATAAAAATCGTGTAGGCGGTGCTTTAGCACCGCGCGGAGCCTTCATCAATCACCCGTCAATCTATGTCCGGAAACAATTCGTCTAGATTACACGATCTCTGCCCTTGAAAGGTAGACCTTTGTTACTAGGAAGCAGGTAATCTCGTAGCACGTAATTAGCGCTCGTCAGGTGAAGACTATATCTCGTGGGTTTCGTGGCATTCGTCCGTTACGTCAACACACACGCTCGCGCGCGTCGGGAATCGTTTAATTCCATGCAATTCTATGTATGATCCCGAAAGCGCGCGCGCAACAGTATTATTTTATCACGATAATATTTATTTTTGCCCGAGAAGAGAATTTTCACTTTTGGTCTTCGCATATACAAAGTCACGTTTCTTCTTATGTTAGTTACTTTGCGCGATCGCGATGACGACTTGTAAACTGCACCTGTCCTTAAGTGCACTCTCGCTGGTAGATCTCACCGCAACTTAAAAAGTATTTCACTTGTTGACGCGTCCGGGCCACTCACCGGCTGATTCCGAGGAGCAGCTCCATCAACGACAACGATTAGCTTCACGATTCGCCTTAATGGCCGCTTCGCTTCTTCCATTCGCTCTTCTCCCTCGATATTATTAAGCAGGCGCGAAAATGCGAAACGAGACAGGGAACTTTTTTCTGTCTCTTTCTCTATCTCTATCTTTGTCTCTCTCTTTCTTCGTTTCCCATCACGATGCAAAGGTAAGAATCGCGAGTCGCGACGGTCCAGTATTTATTCGGATTTATTTATACGACGTCGTTTTGCGGAGCTTTATCGCTGTATACATTAAATGACAGAAACACGACATATAAAAGTTTTATATATGAGCGTTCCTTAGACTTCCGAACAAATGATTAATTATGTCCCGGTGGATAAATTAATTCGCTAAATGAACGACATAAATATACGTATTTTATGCATTTAATTATAAGATCCAGTCAATACGCTGCTGTGCGATGACATTGATTTACGCTTACGCATTTACTTACACGCACGAAGAAGATTGGCAAAAATTTGTATCGGTCAATAATACATATGTCATCGCGATCATCTTTATTATTATGATTCGAACACCGGCATGCTCGTGACCGTGATGGCAGTGATGCTGGTGGTGCAGCTGCCACTTTGCTGAGAAACGAATTTGTAGCTGACCACTCCATCTTTTTGTCTCATCGAATCTCTTCCTGGCTCTCCCCCTCGCCCTTTTGCTGCTGCTCGAATGAGCCCGTTTTGGTTCACGTCCGCACACGTGTGTGTACCTGGACACGCAGCGAAGGACGTTTCTGCGGACAAACCGATTTGGCGCACAAAAACGGATCGCATCTTTTAAAAACATACTCGCGGCCCAAAGAAGTCTCCGCAATTTCCGCCTGATGGTGCACAGGTGTACACACACACACACACACACACACACATGTACATAGTGCGTGCATTTTTTCGACATACATTTTTACACATACCGTGTTAATAACGAGCCTCTTTCCGCGCTGCGTGGTCACGCGAATGATAAAACCTATAAATCATAAAATAAAGCACGCGTTTAACCAGCGCGACGTAGCCGAATACGCGGCTAAAACTTCCCTTCCTTGTTCGAGACTGAATTTCCTCGTTTTTCGGCACGAATTCTCCCTTCGTCAAGGGTGTAGAGTAGATGTTTATTATATCTCTTGATTTAATTTTGTTGGTCTAGACCCAATGAGCATAGCAACAGGAAATACAAAGGTAAAATATATTCTCACAGTAAGCTACGACTGTACGAATGTAAACGTTCCGTGTTATGTATAATAAACAAATGTATACATGCAAAAGGATAGAGAAAATAAAGAAAAAAAATGCATAAATGACATACGGTATACAGAAATTAACAAAAAAAAAAAAATGGAAAATAAGGATAATAATAGAAAAATAAAAGTAAAGTAAAATAAAGAAAAAAATCCTATACATTATTGCTATAACATAACATATTGGTATAACATAATGTATAAAATGTACAAAAAAATAAGTGAAGGTGAAAATGAAAAAGGAGTAATAGAAAAAAGACAATAGAAAAGATATGAGTAAGATATACTTTGGATACAGCAAACTAACTCATTGTAATGCTCTGCGCTTTAAACTGATATAAATGATGAAAAAACTAATATTTGAAAGAGGCAACGGATGTACAGTCAGCAATCTATTCCGAAAGTTTACTCCAGAAATAGGCAGCGCAACGACTGCAAAAGCTTTCTTATAAATTTTCAGTACGACATTGGGATGAAAATTTTTGTGAGAATTTCACGCAAATAGGAATAGCTAGACATTGGGATGAAAATTTTTGAGTTAGAAATTTTAATATTAAAAAGTCGTTCTCACTGTTGAAAAAGGAAAAATGAGAAACCTATAAAGATAAGTAGGTTCTCTAACGAGGAGAAGAAGTGAAGCATCTTAGATTTAATAGACGTTAGCTTTTTAGGTACAGCCACTCAGCCTAAAGACAATCATGCGAAATAAGATCATTCCACCTCAGACTAAGGACAAATTGTATACAATTATTAAAATACTAAAAAATCTTTAAAATTTGATATCTTAAATTACTGTAAGTTCACAAAATACTGCTAAACATAAATCAAAATGTAGTCAGTATAATGCTTCTTAGCTAATTGTTTTTTAAGGGAAAGAAAAAGAACGAAACAGAGAGAAAGAGAGAAAGAGAGAGACAATTACAATTTGCGTAATCGCAATAACTTCAACGATACGCTATTAATCAACGTTGATTAAATCAATTGCGTCAGCGATCCGCACGGCGTACAGTCGGCTAATTTATGCCCGTTCGGAGATTTGTTTACGATCGCTCTCTCTTTCTCGCGCGATGGCGAGGTAGAACGTTCCTACCTGCGGTTTTAGACCTCGCCGCCGCTTACCTGTTACCTCTTACCTGTTACCTCCGCGTAGGGACACGTGACACACGCGAGTGGCACGCGCGGCGCGCGCTCACCTCTTCCCAATGGCAGAACCAGTTCTCCGTGGAATAGGAATAAGGTTCTCTCTTTCTCCCAAGTGAGCTCGCGCGCGCGGTTTACCGCCGGCCTCGCAATCCGCGTGTAATCTTGCGGCGTGCACGTTGTGGAATCCAATGTATTTTCAGTGAAACTCGTTTTGAATCGCGAACGCGACTAAAGTAGAAGCGAGCGGAAGTGTGAGCAATAATTTCAAGAAAAGAAATCATCAAGACAAAAAGCTCAAAAAGAAAAAGTATTTAAAAAATTGTAAATATTTATTTGGTAGATATTAATAACATGTGTGTGTGTTTACTTAAATTTAAATTCTTTAATTTATTTAAATTATTTAAATAGATAATTGATTTTACGTAAAACTAAAAAGTTCTAAGAAAATTCATATTTTCTTATTTGAAAAATATTTTATATTAGTACAAGTAAATATGTTATTAATATCCACTAAATAAATATTTACTTTACTATTTACCATTCCTTAGATATTGTTTCTTTCAATATATAGTTTTTAAATGCAATCAAACGTTATAATTTGTAATTATATAACTGGTTAGATAGTTTATTTTTATATTCTTTTCATCATTTTTAGATATTGTTTTTAAATTAAATTAAAAGAATATTAATAAATCCTTTTAAATTAAAAGATTAATGATTTCTCATTAGCGATCGGCTCTTAAAAGCCTTATTTTTTTTTTAATATCTGTCATCCTTATCCACCATTTTTGGTCAATTTTGCAGTTACTGTTTGATGGTTTAATCTGTAAAACTAATCTGTATAACTAATCAAGTTATTGACGATTCTACGAATTTTTATGAGCCCCTGACACAATGCATTTTGCTATATATATATATATATATATATATATATATATATATATATATATATATAAAATATGCTATTTTAATATATTATAATATGTAGAGTACTTGAAATCAAACGTAGTATTCAGAAGCCAAGGGTCATCAGACGTGATTGCCTGACGTAAAAATGCTTATGCCTCGTTCGATCAGTATAATGAGGGGTTATAATAACGGATCTATAATTATTGATTCCATCTTGAACAGATTGCGAAGAGGCGAGAATAAATGGGCATAAATCAACGAAGCCGTGGCATCTCCGTGATCTACGGACGTCTTCTTGCGATTATGCCACGCGGCGGCCAGCATTATATTTCCTTCTTCCCCATTTATTTATGTAATATTTAAGAATTTTTTCAGATGCATTGGATTTATGACACCGATGAGAACGATTTGACATAAATCGAATTTACAAATGCAGCTTCTTGCACGCGTCACTTTTCGACGAATCGTATTTGCATCGTGCTTCGAGAAATGCGCCGTTTCGCTCGCAGATAATCATCGGAGAAATATTTTTAAAAAGCGCACAGACGCGCGTTTCAGAATGTTATCGGATTTCTTTTCGGAGAAAGCACGCATCGCACAGTGCCATGAAAATCTAAAATGTTTCGAAACAAGCGTCCTGACCATCACGTGGTCAACAAGAGGATTTCCGTAAGAATGGCGCTCATTGTTCCGCCGCTTAGTCCCCACAATGGATCCCTTCAACGGGATTTCTACCCTCAAGTAATTCCATGGAACACCTACTTTCGCGATTTTATTTCTTCTGTATTCTAATGCTCCGCGCAAGCCGACGGTCGACCACTAGACGACGATGGGGAGACTATTGTAGTCCTCGAATATCAGCGATCTCATTTCTCTGGTCTTTGAACCGCTCTAGTTTTGTTTTCAAAAATTATATATATGTTTTATATAAAAGTAAAATAAATGTTTGGAAGTCTTCACCTAAAACTGTGGTTTTCCTGTGATAATGGACAAAATAAGTCGTAAAGATATATGTGTACAAATTTTATGATGAGCAAAAGGCCTTTTCTTTTTAAAAAAGATCTAGCCTAAGTTGTATTACTGTGATATTAACGTAAAAAAATTACATTTTTTATGACATATACCAATGTCACGGTGATAGAGGTTGGATTAAGTTAGGTTAATTTTTTTTAATCTTTTATATTACCACTTATATAAATTTGCAAACGTATATCTTTACGGCTTGTTTTATTGAGCGTAACAGAAAAAAAATCGCGGTTTTAGGTAGAGCAATACTTCCAAATAATTATAAGGAAAACGATTAATTCTTTAAACAGTTTAATGAGTAAAATATTAATAAAGAATACGATTATACGTTGCTCGTAACGTTTGAACATATTACAGTAATTGGCGACGGTGCGTTTTAGTCGCTATTATCTCATTATTTTCTAAGGGAGGAAGGGTAAGTACATCTCCAGCGAAAAGGAAGATTAGGAGTAGACGAAATTATCTCGCTGTGCTATTACCACGATCAAGAAGGTGTAATGACGGTGTAATGCAAGATCGATCTCATCGATCAGCGGTCGATCAAGTTTCACGTAGCGTCGCGCCGTATCACGTGTGATACGCGTTTGTTGCTGATTCCATTAACGTAATTCCCGTTCGTTTCTCGGGAGAGATTCCGTGGACGGCGCGCGAAACAATCCTGACAACCCACGCACTCCCGGCTCGGTACGAATAAAATCCATTGTCGAGCGGTCATGTACCGCGAGATTGAAGGTTATTATTGTTTAATACGGTCAATAAAGTTGTATTATAGTACCATATCCGTGAATGTAATGCTAAGGTTTCGCGAGGTCTTAGGTTGCGTTAGAGGTTCTCAGAGATTTCACGAAACGAGATGAATGTTATTAATTTTTTAAGATATAAATTGATAAAAATTACATACAATGGAATCAATGAAAAATTTACCGTTAGAAGGCCGTGGCACATAGGAAAACTTAAGCAGTAAGGACATTGATTAATTACAAGCGATTATTCTTGGATTATTTTTGGTAAGTAGTTTGGTAGTGATTAGTCAATTTACTTACTGCTTACGTTCTTCTGTGTGCTCCTGGCTTACTCGCGTAACTTGCGCTAGATAAAATAATGTACAAACGAGAATTTCACGCAAATAGGAATAGCTAATCTCGTAAAAGTCCAAAATCACGCCGTTAAAAGAATATTGAATTTTGCGTATAATTTAATTTCTCCTGTGCGAATGCAAACTTCTTTTTTTTTTACATCCCTGCGCAGAAAACGCGCGTGAGCGCCACTGCACTCAGTCCCGCGGCGCTCTCTTCTCAGGCTCGGCCGATCGTGCCTCAAAATAATCAAGATCACATTGGTCTGTCCCGGATCAAAAACATTAATTTTAAATTATCGAGATGGCACCGGTCCGCTATGGTGGATAACGTATTGCGATCCCAAAGGCGCTGGCTACATCGGGGTGATCAATAGCGCCGCTCACCATGAGAGATTGGGAAGACCGTGATTGCCGGTACATAAATATCAAAAAAAAGAAACGAGAGGCGGGGTGGGTACCGCGGCAAGAAGGAGGTAGAAGAGAAGAGGCCACGCTTCGCTCACAGACGAATTTCACTTTTGATATATTTTCCATACTGTCCGGTCCGCGCAGTGGCGTCCACCTCGGCGCGAGTTACGTGCCTGATAAACTTTCACGTGACCGACGATTGGGATCCTCACGGCATCGCTGATGAATCAAATCCTCGATGCGTGGTCGTTTCTTACTTGGTATATGGAAAGGTCAATTCGTCGATTTGCACGCAGTCGCGATTTGCCTTGAAGTACAATGTTCCAGAAAGGAGAGTCTTTGTCCTTTAAAAGGGTGCTGAATATAATGCAGCTTTGTATTTTGCACTGTTTTTTGTATATTTTATTGTATAGAATTTCAAATATTTATACTGAGTGAAAATACAACTGTCTATGAATGGCGAAATATTAATTAAAAATAATAAAATATAAAAATATAAAATATAAAATAATAAAATATTAATATTAAAAAGTTTTTTAAATTTTTTATTTACAATTTATTTCTTATTTTTTATATAAAAATCTTGTTTATATAAAAATTTATATAAAATATCTATAATTTATTATTCATTGATATTTGTACTTTTACTCTATGCTATAAGCATTTAGAATTCTGTACGACCAAATGGAAAAACAGTGTAAAATATAAAAGTTGCGTTATCGATATCCATAGTCTTTTAAGAAGAAAAAATGTGATAAATAAAAAAATTTTTTTGCTTTTGATATAATATTCAATGCCTTTTCATATATTGATATTTTTATTTTTACTCTATAGTAACGTTTGCAATTCTATTGTAACAAATAGAAAAATAATATAAACTACGAAGATGCATTACGTCAGTCAGTATGCTTTTAACGTTGTTTGAAAGAGAATTCGTTTGATACCGTGTGGCGAGAAACGAACTATCTACGAACAAGCGGTTTAATACAGTGAATGTAATTGTGATGGTCACCAATGACCAGCGTTATGACATTACCACGTCTCATTTAAGTTACATGTATGATATTAATATTAATTAATTAATATCAATTGCATTAAAGTATTGGCTGTACAGTTAATAAAGAATAAAACGAAGTGACAGACATATGTAACTGTAATAATATTTTTTTTACCGTGTCTTTAGTAATTCGATAGTCAATGAAGCGTGTGTACAATCAATTGGAATCGCTTGTTTTGGCAGTCAATGTGTTAAATGAATAGTGCTTCACTTTATAACTAAATCAATGGATATCGATTCTATAATTGATGGAAGAAAGGTTGCTTTATCACGATGAATTTCAGAATGTCCAATAGAAAATTTATCTTTTGAAAACTTACTGAAAAACAAATGTTTCTATCGGGTGCCGTGAACGTGTCCGGAAATTGATCAAGATAAAAGTGTCGCAACCTTCTTCTACTGTACAGACAATAGCGACAAACATTGCTTAGGACGTTATGTTTCACTTGACTGGCTAGTCATTTTGCTCCATCTTGATAAGCACACTGCGCCGCGTTCGGACATCGCAGAGCGATATTGGAACAATACGCGCATCGACTAACACCGCATTAACAAAGCAAACAGACAACCGAGAAGATACACGAGCCACGAGTGCGGAGCTTATCTCGTCGAGGCAATTACCAACGGGTAGGGGCGAAATTAAAGATGCGTATCGATCCACATCTGCTTAGCACCATCAAATTAACACTTGTTTCGGCCGTCAATTAAACGATCGCTCGATAACGTCCCGTTAATTTTACACTCGCGTACGTTCAGGTAGAAATCTCGTGCTGGTCAGATTTCTTCGGCCCCTCGCGTAAAATACATTGACACAAATTCGTAACACATGCAGTGTGAGTGCCCGCGCACATGCACACACACACACACACACACATTCGTCTCTGAATAAAAAAAATCGTTAGAGAAAAATATTGGACACATAACTTTGAGGAAGAGGAGAGTGTTTTGTTATTTGAGTACTTTTGCCGAAATATTTAACGACGATTACGCTAATAACGCATATAGAACGCTGTTTGATACGAAGAGCGCGCGCTCAAATACCGTGATTAAGTATGCAAATAAATTTCTGCGATATTTAATTCGCCGACGCTCGTTAACACCGACTCCAAGACAAATTGTTTGCCTAGCATGGACGACACGCAGACGCGGAGGTATTTCTAATTATTCCGTATGCATAGGTTTAATTAAGGACTCGGTCACGTATCCGTTTGATAAATAGTCTTGGTGGCGAAGGTTGGCGATCCGGGCATCGATTCATCGTTGGCAGGTAACCATCGCGAAATAACCATTAATTTGAAACTTTCGGCCCGAAGTCGCAATTATACGAATTATCGAGTGCCGAAGGTCGAGCTTGGACGAAGGTCATTAGCACGAATTAGCCCGCTTTACGATTACTCGTACGTCATCCTTCCCCGCGTTCCTCCGGGAAGAGACGTTGGTCCGCCAAACGGCGAAACACGTCCCGGGAATTATGCTATATCCGCAGAGAATTACGTCAAAGTACGGGCTTAAGGAGCAAGAGCTTAATCGAGAGATTCGCCGGCGTGATAGGTCCGTCGGCCTTAAAAAGGATTCTTTGTAACCGGCCTCCCTTCGACGTTAATCGACGTTCACCGGCGGTAATCCTCAATAAGGCCGCTCTCAGGTTGCCCTCCCGGAACAACTCGCGCGCGGCAAAAGAGAAGATCCACGCACGCACGCATGCACCGATGTGAGCGCGCAACCCAGTTTCGGCGCTGTGTATCGGTAATTTAAGATCGATAAACCGCGATCTATCGGGCCTATCGGGTTACGTACGCACGCGGGAGGCCGGCGACGGGATTAAAAAATTCAGCCATTCACGGTAATCCTTTCTCGCGAGCGCGCGCGGCGAAGATAATACGAATGCGCGGCCGGAAACGCGACACCGTCGATCGTATATTGAATTTCCTGAATTGGCTTGAATGTGCTTGATATTTGATGAAAAAAGTGGATTAAAAATATTATGTTCCGAGAGACATTATATGTGCCTTGCACGGGGCGGACGACAGTTGCACAGGGTGAATCTCGCGGTATTCTGTTAGTCACCCTTCCGACACCCTTTCCTTCTCTGAACCACGCCTCGTTCGCGAAGATCTCTTCGCGGTTAAGTTCGAAATCCTCTTTGAAAGCTTTTTCACGGTTTTACATTTCATAAACACGGCGACCGGGCTGTGTTGGGGGAAGGGGGGATGAACGGAGATCTCCCGCGAGAACGAGAGATCGAGGAAGAAGAGGAGACACCAGAAAAAACGAAAGGCTTATCATATTTTTCTGGACATGGGACAAATCCCTAAATCTTGTTTACAGGCGAATTCCACAATACAGTGCATAAAGGATTTAATGCGACTCAGGGCCGATCTGCGCGAAAGCCTTCCTTAAAGTGTAATTTACTACGAAAGGATTATATGCGATGCAGGATCCGTCGCACGAGAGAAGTAGAGACTCTTCGTCAGACGCCTGCCAAATACATTCTTTACGCGTTCGCGATATGCGAAATACACCGAGAGTCAGGTGATAGCTTGATATTGAAATGAAAAATTCATGAATCAAATGAACGTATATTAGCGATTGAATGTTGCTTATTCGTCGAATAATTTGCGATTATGCGATTGAATAAATCTCGGGTGAAATTTATCATAAACTTGTAGAAGTGGATACAGAGTTGGCATTTTGACTCTAACTGTCTCTGATATCACGGTTCTGGACTGCAAAAAACCAAGACGGACAATGTAGATCGTGATATCGATTGGATGCGACCGGGGAACACCCTCTCAGCGGGGTGCTCTTGGGCAGCGAAGCGTCCTCTAACAGGATTACGATGACGCGATTGTATATGC
Organism: Odontomachus brunneus; assembly: GCF_010583005.1. Lineage (NCBI taxonomy): Eukaryota > Metazoa > Arthropoda > Insecta > Hymenoptera > Formicidae > Odontomachus > Odontomachus brunneus. Next base: position 1,324,180 of record NW_022639458.1, read on the forward strand.
ATCCGGGAAATAGAGCGGCATTGTGGCACTCGGACGCGCACGCGGATTGGGTACTGGTCAGACTAAAAATTAGGAACGTTTCTTTTTCATTCGTATGTTAAACGTTTCTTTACAGACAGGGACAGGAACATCTGCTAGTTGTGTGCTCTGCGGCTGAGAAAAAACATTTGTAAACAAAAATAAACGCCTTCAAAATCTCTAAAGCCTTAAAAATATAAAATAGTTTTGATTAAATATTCTTATGTATCTACAATCCTATTTCAAGTATATTAGAAGTCGAAAATCATACTTTCTAATTATTCCCTAAAAATTTGTTTTTAAAGTCGGTTAAAAACGTTTTCTTTTAAAGTCGATTAAAAATAAAAATCTCGTCCTATATTTGTAAATGTCGGTTTTTCAAGAAAGTAATGGAAATATCCAATTACTAGATCACTTGGACAAACTCGGATAATAGCACTAGTCCATGAGTCATCTAGATAAGATAATGAACAAGTTACAAAAAGTATCATTTTAATATCTCTAACGTTTGTCGAGTTATGAGGGGATATTCAAATAAACAAATATACGTATAGGGAAAATTGAAAATTTTCTTTTCTTGAAGTCAATTAAAAAAGATCGCATTGATGAAAAACGCTAATTACCATTACCTTCATTTTATTATTTTACAACGTTACGTGTAAATATCAATGTACGCGTGTAAAGTGACTATATATGTATTATGCGCATTTAAAAGGACATAGTGATAAATCGGGCAGGGCAACAGAAAGAATGATCTCCTTTCAGGATTTCTGGCTTTTCGATGTATAAATAACCGGCAGGCAAAAGTGGTAACGAAATAGTTAACGCAAGGGTAAACACGAATATATTTAAAAGATCCGAAATAATTTCCCCATTTTTCTCGCTGGCTAAGGTAATTTATCCATTCGACTTTCGGCTGTCCCCTTCGTGTTCACCGACGAGCACTCCGGCCCCGACTAAGACGAGCCGCACGTCGACGCTTACCACCGCTTAAGAAACACGTCTGCATCAGTCGAGACGAACACGAGTAGTGATAAAGCTGACGTGATTTTTCAGCCATGCTACGTCAATAGGGGGTGATACGAGCGAGTATTTCCATATGTCGGAATGGACCGTTCTCGTTCTTGTCCCTTGAGATACGGATAACAGACACTCCATTTGTTGAAATCTTCTCTCCATTTATAAGAAGGGTGGAAAAAATTGTCGCGGGGGACAAAAATATAAGCCGGAAATCGCTCGCCATTTATTCACGCCCAGATGAGAATGTACTCGCGGTCGGGCCTATTTTTACTTAAGAAATATTTACGAGACACCCGGTGATATATCGTCACGTCATATAAAATCTTGCAATTTCCTTAAAAATATCTGTAAGATAATTTGGTAATTTTTGTGCAATATTTGAAATTATTCATAAAATTTTACACAGTAATATTTAGATGCAGCCGTATATTTGTCATCAATATTTCTGCTTTTCCAATTTCTCTCCACTTGTAACGTGTTTTGCTTCATCGATACTTGGTGACATATGGAATACAAACATTTTCATTCGCCCAATCATCATTTTAACGCGAATTCAGCCGGTCACGTCTTTGGGTCTCCGTTGCCTGATTAGGGTGGATTTCAAGTCTCATCCAAGGAGTGACTCTGCCACCCACGTATTCAATTTTCCGAAAAGCTCGGATTCTCGGACCATCGCTGCTCGTGAGTTTCGTGAGTTTCGTGAGTTGCACAAAGCCGCGGCATGACGTCCAAGGTGTCCCATCGACAATAGTGGTATACGGTATGAAAAAAGGAATCCCCACGGTTCGGCCTGCCCGTTGATCCTATCGATTCACGGTTCACTTAGTTCGAGCCTTCCTTCGACATTTGTCGTACAACTCACTCTGATGTTGTTACATAACGATTCTGTGTCCATGAAACGTTAAACCCCACGCCGTCGTCGTAGTCGTCGGCAAAACCGGCATACGTTGCTCCGTGGAGACCGTGTTTGATCACTCGCGAAAGTTTTATGGTGGCACGTTTCGTTTTCTTCTCGAAAAATAGCGGTAGATCCGCCGCCCTGTCGCGGCCGGTTCTACCCATAATTACAGTCCCAAACACGATCAATACAAGAAAGATGTTTTAAATGACGAACAAAACGTGAAAGTGTCGCGTGGAAAAGAACAAGTTTATAATATATATATATATATATATATATATATATATATATATATA
>NW_022639458.1:1326421-1356760 GCF_010583005.1 Odontomachus brunneus
TATTTTATTGTGAGAGAAAATGAGATATCCGTTTTAACAAACGGATATATCTATAAAAAATTAAGAAAAATTAAAAGACATTTTCGATCAATTTTTATAAAATTGATTGGAAGTTTGATCAATACATATTTGGCTCGATGGAATATCGGGTGGAAACTCCGTATGTATTAAAATATCATCAGCTGTCAGAGGTAATGTGCCGTGAAGCTGATCAAGAAACACGTCATTATTATACGGTAATGTGAAATCATTAAGGATATGATCGATTAGATGCTACAAATATTTTGAAACACTTAAAGAAAAACCATTATTGATCCACAGTGCTTTTAAACATTTAATGGATCGCATTTATTGTTTGATTTGATCGAATATTATCTTTTATTAGATAATTCTTGGTCGGATATTTAGGTGAGTCAGAGAAACTATTCTTTTTTATCCACTTAAGTGCAATATTCGACTATAAGTTGTGTTTCATTGGATAAAGATACCTGATGTTTCATCGAAAAGCCTAAAAATTGATCAAATAATAAAAAATGAGCAAATTTTTTAGAAGAACTGCGTGTCATTACAAACACAAAATATATCTATTTTATAAATAATTTTTGATAGTACTCAACTTTTAGGCATTACTACGCGTGATCTTTTCGGGATTTCATTGATCGCATCGCCAGTGAAACCGACAACGTGCATGGAAATCATCTGTGACACAAAGTATCCCAAGCTAACTCGTTCCACGAGGCTTTCATAAAGTTCGGGCTTGCTGCGAGCTGGCCCACGTGGAGTCACGTGGCAATAACTTTAAAATTTGATTGCGGCAGACATGGGGATAGGCTACCCCCCAAGGCAACCCGCGGTAATAGGCGCTCAACCCTTGCACCCACGCTCCTCTTTCTCTCTCCCTGCTCTTGAACTGAGCTCCTACGGCCCAGCTCCACCAACCACCGCCGCCGCCACCATCACCATCGCCAGCACTACCACGTCATAAATAAAACGAAATTGTTGACCGGTACCTTTCGGCTGGTTAAGCGTTAAACAAAGGCCCACGGGATGTCGGGCGCCGTATCTTTGATCTCTGTTTGCCGAGGCATGCATCATCCGCGAGATAATCGGGAATAATTATTTGTTAGATAAATATGATCGCAGCCGGCGATAGCGCGCTAAATTTATGATGGACCACTTGCCGCTTGTAAATGACGCGGAGGAGAGCTCGTTCGCGCCAGAGACTATGAATATCGCCACTCTCGCGCGCTCGAGGAGCAGTAGTTTCTGGCATGCCGGTTGCTTGGTATGATTGGTGAATTTGGCTTAATTCTGATAAAACACTGTTGATATCGCAATGTTTATTCTAATGTAAGTTTCTAGTACATTAACAAGAATTACGCGCGAGAATATTGATGAAATATGGAATATCATCGAAAAATTCAATTTATATGCTAATATCGTGTACTGAAATTATTGGTATTAGTATTTAGTACACTAAAAAAAATATTAATCTAATTTTTAATGAAATTCACTGTACATCAGTCTCGAGAGGATTTTTTTTAAATAAAAAAAGTATTCTAACATCCAAATAAAAAAATAATTCTAATTACAAGATATTATTTCCTGTAATCCTATATTATAAGCACAAATTTTTACTGAACGAGTATTTAGTAGTGCATTCTAATAAAGTAGACTATATTAATTAGAAACCTACTAGATATTATTCTAATTTTTCTTTCTATTGAGTCAAGAGAAATATATTTATTTGAAACAGAATATTCTTTTAGCGCGATACGAAAGACACGATAAAAAGGACTTATACTGTAGATAAAAGTTCTTCTAACTTTAAAAACATTGTGTTTAGAATTTTTTCCTTCTGAATTTATTATTCAGCTATTATGTTATTATTTTTCTTTTTGTTTTAGAATTCTCTTCAAACCATATATGAAAAGATTATGTAAAGGATGAGATTGTATTTTTTAGATATGTGTTGTGTGTGTATGTGTGTATGTGTGATATATATACTAGTATATTGATATAGTACTATATACAGTATATCTAAGGCATAATTAATATTCATATGCTAGTTAAAGAAGATTGTTTATATCCTATCAGATTCGAGTCTTATTTAAAACGTCTTATTTTCCACTTACAAAGTGATAGAGAATATAGAGAGAAATCACGTAAATTGAGTTATATGTCTTACGATTCCGAGGAAATCTTAATATCACGTTCTATCTCTACGTGTATATTAACGTGCGTTGACGCTTATGTACACATCGTATGACAGACACGCTACTTGCAGTACTCGACGCTTAGCGATGCATAACGTGTTTGGCTAGCCTGGGTAGATCTTCACCCGATCCTCTCGATGATATCGATCCGCAAGAAGGTCGTTGGATCTCAACTTCGCATTCCCAGCACACCAAGTAAAATCAATACATTTGCATCGTGTTTATCGGCGCGTTAACGAAGGACAATATTTGTGTGACTGTTTGCAAGTACAGTGGACGCGATCGTGCTCGATTCTCACGGTTGTCCATCGGTAGACCATCATGATCCATAATTTCGGCTAGACGTATATTTCATTCGTTGATCATATCATTTTACGTGCCACTTTCTCTTAAACGAGACGTATAATACATAAAGTGAAACTTTCTCTCGTAACAGTGTTATTAAAAATCTTATTAAGCGATATTTTTATTTCGCGCAGAGAGAAAAATAAACAAAAAAGTTTCACGGAGAGAATTTTATAGTAAAAAATTTTTCTTTAATTTCGGCCAATTTGTATGATTTATATCTCGAACAAATATTTTCGGGACTTCGCGAAATTAATCACTTTTTGGTATGGTTCGCCGCATATCGAAGTTATTCTATCATTTCGCTATTTTACACCGCGGCCGATTCGACGTCTGAAAATTTGCGGAGAGGCCCAGGCGAGAGAATCTACCGCGGTCTACCGTGTCGTACATCAACGTCTCGCGGAAGGTGGGCGGACGTCGCGTCAGCGGCTGACGCCCTGCGAAATTGAATCTAAAGGTCCGAGTGTACCCCTACACGCCAATCCTCCCCACAGAGCTGCAGGGAGGTCGCAAATCATCACCTCGCTACATTTACAACGTTAGATAGCCCAAGATTACAGTCGTTCCAAGCTCGACTGCATTGCAGAAATACGAGAGGAGGGGGCCGCCTCTCCCCTCGCTCTTCATCTTCTCTCCCGACCGGGATATTACGGGCGCCGTTCGCGAAAGCGATCCTCCGCCGCTCTTGAGGGCTCGTTGCCTACTTAAGCGAAACAATGTGGTCCCTCGGCGATCGGCCGCGCGAGCAATGCCAGCTCGTAAATTATCCGCCGGCGGGGACTAATGAGCTTGTGATTATAGGGACCGGGGGTAAAAAGGGGCGTTCTCGCGGATGCGCGACGTTCGCGCCGGTGATATATCTTGGGTTCGTTGCAGCCCAGGATGAATGCGCGAAAGTGTATCGGCCGATCTTTTCGTGGAAGTGACGGCGCGTACTCGATACGACGGCGAGATTCGCGGCTCCGGCATATGGATACGCGTGAAAACGCGTCGAACACGATCAGGTTTGAACGATCCACATTCAACGCGGTAACGTGGTTTCTTTAAAGAATCTTTGAAATTATTGGTAGTATGTCTGAAACGAAGACCTCTTGCCTTACGACCGACGAGACGTTCTCTAAAACGTTCTCATGACACTTGCAAAATATTATCCTCTCCTTTATGCAAGAGAAAGAGTTCCACCCGAACGATTGCCCTGGCGTCCCTACGGTCATTCATTCTTACTTCCCGCACGGAAAGATTAAGAAAATTCACCGTATTACGCGACCTCGCGCACAGATCTCCGGCTATTATTTACGAAGTAAGGCTCGATGATCTTGAGAGGATCAGCGGTATTCCGCGTTTGCCGATGGGATTTGCTCTCGGCCGATCAAACAATGTACCCTGAGGCGCGCGCACACACCATCGGTCTCTCTCTCTCTCTCTCTCTCTCTCTCTCTCTCTCTCTCTCTCTCTCTCTGTCTCTCTCTTTTTCTCGCTTTCTCGTATTTCTCTTAAAACGTCGCGAGCGTTCACGTGTGGCAGCAGAAAGGATTGGAGGTGGGTTATACCTTTCCTTTTTGTTCGCGAAGGACTGTGGTCTCGTACGAAATTCCAGGCGTCCCTTCGTCCTCCCCACACCCTCGTTCAATCGCCCAGTGTCCTCTCTCGCGCGCCGCAAAACACGCGCGAGAGCCCATACGGACTTACCCTTTCTCGCTGGTCTTAAGCCGTTCTCGCGTTTTTACATTCTCGACGAAATCCCCGTGGCTTTGTGCCAGTTTATTACGTTTGCCAGCCAAATGATGTCATTAGATATACTTAGGCGCGGCTTTATCGTCGTCTTTTATGCCGGTCGAACGGCTTCCGTGAAACGAATTCGTGCCGAGCGTTCACGACTCATCGGTTATCGCGCCGAAATTCGTTTGCCATCTCTCTCACGTACTTCGGATAGATGGCCCTGTCTCGTCCAGTACCCTTCTCTCTATCCTTTTCTGCCTTTGGGACGACCACGTGAGAACTAGCTAGGCTTTTTTACTGCCTTTATATTGCCGGACGTTTCGTGGCAGCTTTCCACATAAGACACGCGTATCTTTTACGATAAACCTTTGTGCGTTACGCGCCTGCAAGGCGACAAAACCAGTTCAGGTATCCACGCTGAGCTGTAGATTTTAGGACACGGAGAACTGACAGCTGGCCGTTCGAGGTTCTATTACGGAACGGATGAGAACGTCTCAACAAAGTGGATACACAGCCAATGAAAAATTGCAATATTTTTTATATTTTATGATAACACACACATACGAAATATTGTTGAAAAATCTTCTCAAATAATTGTTTTATTTCTACTTTGAACGCTGATGGAAGATTGCCGAAACTTTTACACTTTTCTAAACAAGCAAGAAACGCGCACGCAAAAAGTATTGCTTCAGTTATTCACGTGAAAATTTAATTTGTTTAGACTTGTGCTTTGTGTGTGTGTGTATGTAGATATTATTGAAAGAAATAAAAGATTCGAAAAAAAGAAAAAAATATTGGCTCCTGAGGGAATCGAACCTGCGACCATCGCATATCAGCTCTAACCAACTGAGCCACTAGACCTGTTGGTAGTCAAATATCTAGTTCCACTAAAGCTATGAAATATTTATCGGAAAAATAAAAATTAAAATCATAATCACATAAAATAAATGAAAATAAACCACAGTAAATAATAAAACAGTATAAATAATAAAATGATAAAACGTACAAACGTCTAATTCTAATATGGCACTGAAGTAGCTACGCGAAGAGAGCTGATAATGTAAACCGACAGTCTTCTATTTATCTCAGTAACATTAATATGTTTTTGGTCATGAAAATTAATTAGATAATATTACAAAAGTACGGGATAAATTTACAAGAATAAAATGCCAACCGAATTGGCCATTGACACGTTAAGCAAACCATTGCCGGAGATTGTCTTCAGAAGAAAAAATAATGCTTTATTTAAGAAACTAGCGAAGAATACGCACTTCAATTTGAGAGAAGTCGAAGGTTATCCAGCAGAATGAAACTTTTGCTAATTTTTTCGTAATGATTCTATATCCGTTCTGACTTAACATCAATTAATTTTACTACAGCATTAGCCGTTATACACAGAAAAATAACGCAAACCTTGGGCCCTATAACGAGATTAGTATTTAGAGATATTTTTCACTCTGGTCTGGATTACACCGAGAACATCCGACACTTATTCATCGACAGACTTTTCTCCGCGTTAGACAAGAAGAACGTTCTGCAAGTATGGACGATTAATGTAACATTCCTGACAACTACTATTTTTGCGGAAATTAACTGTGACATTATGGGTACATAGATTAATCTGGAACAATGGATCGAAGGACTTTCCATAATTCTTCGTGGCACTTTGTCCGAGAAGATACATTTCGCGTACACCGTAATCTTCACGCTTTCTTGACTAATCTAATTAATTAATCAGTTCATTGGATTTCTGAATATTCTTCCAAAACTTCTCTCTAAAAATGAAATCATTCTATCAGAATGATAAACCCAGAAGATAGAAAAGCTCAAAATTGCTTTGGGAATAGTCATTAATTAATCACATTTACGTAAAGCAGATCTACGATTTTATGCACACCAACAAACTGAAGAAGGAACATATATTTCCGTCAATGCGAGGCTGTCTAATCAAACTACAGACAGACGAAGATCTCGAAGAAGGCGAAAAGGTTAACTAAAGATTCTCACGATGTGAAAATTCGAACTTTAGACACAAGGCGCGCAGAGATACTTTACGTTGAGTATTACGGACTATTTATATTGCGTTACAGGATTTGATTGATTTATTGATGAAGAAGATCGACGTGGACCGCGACGGTGGAATAACCGAGGAAGAATTTCACACGACGATAAAAGACAGAAATCCGCTGTTGTTGGAATGTATAGGACCAGTGTTCCCGTCTAGGGAAGCGAGACGAGCGTTTCTCAGCACGTTCACGGACCGCCTCGGACGATTTTGATTTCCTCTTTTCACGGGCGTTGTCGTTTGTGTAATTTGTGTATTTAACAACGTCGGTCACGAGCCACGTTTTGTCGAACCTCTTAGAGATAACCTGCTGCGATAAATACGTATCCACCGAAATCGTTCGAGTTACATCGTCAAGAGCTGTGCTGTCCCAGCTAAGAACCCAAAAGTGCATCTCAGTGAAGCGGACAGGCAAACGCGCCCAATCAGACAGAAAAGATCCTCCCGCGCTCCAGAGCAAACGGTCCGGTAAGTTTTCGAGAACCGACCAAGGTAGCGCTCAAGCGCGCACGCGGCTTTCACGATTCATCGGACGACGGCAATTGACTCGCTCGTTTCCTGCGCAAACAATCGCTAATGGAGCGCGATAATGCCGCATCCTAATCGCATCAGGCGTATCCGCGATATGATCGTCCGCGGGGCAAATTCAGTCGATCGTTGGAGCGACGAGCGGCCATGCGATCGTCATAAATCTTATTACTGTGATCAAACGCGAAACACGCGGATGATTGGTCCGTAATATCCGCGTGTTACTCAACGTCCTCGTGATGTATCGATCAGCGATCGCGATCCCGATCCCGCGGCCTCGGTGATCCATCGTTATTAGTTATACAACAAGAGAAATGTCGTAAGATAAAAGACGATTGCGATACAATCTAACACGCGCGCGGCTCGAGGAAAGCGAAAATATCCCAGGGATATATCGAGCTCTGTTCTGGTCCACCTGCTACTGCATGCGATCCGCTCTCGATTAATAGAGACCGCGCTCTCGTAGGGTACGGAACAAATATAGACCTTCTTGCGAGCACGGAGACGGGCCGCCGCCGCCGCCGCCGCCGCCGTCGCCGCAACCCTACACGCGTGAACCGCGCGAGCTGATCGGCGCAGACCGTACACGCGTGCACGTTATGGGAAAAGAGAAAGAAAGGAAGAAGAAAAAAGAAAATATAATGAATGTTTGAGGGATAACCCGCGGACAGACGAATGGCCCGATCTGCGTCTCAAGCAGCTATAACAACAAATTAAACGAGGAAATCTCAGGGCTTTCGTCGGCTCGGCCGACGTATCTCACTGTCTATGGTCCCGGTTTACAATGCGTGGGCGTAGGTATAGGTATACAGTACCAAGGCGCATGGCAACGCGTATTTCTTCCCCGGCTCGAGCCTGCCCCACGACGATAGTGGGGGCGAGCTGGAACGATATTGTGTAAAGAGTATAATAACGTGCGTATGAAAGGCCTGATCCTTTGTGGGTAGCCGACCGTGTCCTGAAAGGATCTCCCGAGATCTGCTCGCGGGGGTGACGCGGGGAACAACGATGGGTGGGGGCTGGCGAGGGGAATCGTCGAGAGTTAGGGGCACCAGCTGAGAAAACATGCCCGCGGCGTGTCGACGAAATATTCATGTGCGTGTAGCGCGTACGTGTACGCGTGGACGAGCAGAGGGCGGACTGGGCGCATCCAGCCGATCTGATTTTTGGCAACGATCGCTTCCTTGAACCCCTTTTGAAGGGGTATACGAAGTAGGGAGGTGGAGAGAGTTTTGCTCCGCGTGTCGAGGCCAAGAACTGAAAGTGATGTCTCGACAGGCAGCGTTGCTGCTATATTTGGTTATATATATATAGAGAAATGATGGTCGCGGTATATCGGTGGTGTAATCCTCGACGTGGTATACGCCTCGGGGGACAAAGGCGATTCCGCTGACAGCTCCGCGAGAGGAGAGAGAGATGGAACGAGACTCGGCGGTAGAAAGAGGAATAAATTATAATCAGAGTCGCGAGCGCGCAAAGAGCGACGATGATTGCGAGAGAGTAGCGCCGGGAAATTAAGTCCGTTTGTACTCAGCTTCCGCCAGTGAGTCTCACTACCCTCGGCGACAGATTTTATTAGGGATAAAATATCTTTCGTTAGGCGGGATATACCGCGCGCACCGGCTTCAATCAGACGTAACAACAGCGCGGCCGCATATTAAAAACGATGAGACGGCGACGGCGACGACGACGACGACGACAACGACGGTGAAGCGGCTGGCAATAGCAATTCAAAACGAGTCACCGTTCTCTTCCTCACGAACGTACCGCGTTTGCGATTCATCGTCTCTCCTCTCCCTCTCCCTCACTCTCTCTTTCTCCCTCTCTCTCTCTCTCTCTCTCTCTCTCTCTCTCTCCCTCTCTCTCTATCTATCTCTATCTATCTATCTTTCCATGGCGTGTGTAAGAGGCAAAGCTCGTTTCGTCTACCGTGTTTGACGGCAGGCACAAATTGCGTCGTGGCAGTACGTTACCGTGTAATCTAGTCACACCGATGGTACTGGAAAGCCGCAGGAGCGAAACTTCATGTCGATACACGCAGCGAAACTCGCGGACGACGGCAGCGATGCGCGACGCGCCTCTGAATACGAGAGGCATAAATTATAATCAGATGTGGGGAGTAGTCGTGATTACAACGGGGACGTGATGAGCTGATTCGATTTGCGCGGCCCACGCCCACGCATCAAAGACGCCGATAACGACGATCAGCGATGGTGGCTCTACGTGCGGTGGAGGATCACGAAAATTCTCACCTCAATAAATAATAACACGGCGGCGCAATCCGAGCCATGATTCTGTCAACCGCGCGCTGGCGTCATTGAAATATTTATAATTTGTCATTCTTTTTGGGTCATTGAAATATTTATAATTTGTCGTATCTTCAAATAAAATATATCGGAAACGCTGCGCGAGACGCGGAAAGACGGTTATTTCACTTTACGACCAGTGCAATCCGATACGAGTTTACCGCGATCTTGTCGGCAAGTTTAATTCTCATTCGGATTTTATTTGCAAACAATGCGCTATAAGGTCCGAGTAACGCCGTACATTGGCGAGGGACAATGACGGGGTACCGAGATTTACAGCGAGTCGTATCCCACGCGTGCATGTGTACGTACAAGCGCGCGATTCCGCGAAACCGATAAATTTAATTAAAGGATGAGCACGCGTCGCACTCAGCCTCATCAGACGCACCGTGTGCTGAATCGATCGAAGGATAAGAATCGACGAGGAGCGCGCTCGACGATCATTCGCGCCGGTGGTTTTCCGAATTGGGCTCATAAATATCTCTCGATGGCGTTGTAGGGTCTAGCTCGGGGCCGGAGAGAGCAATGTTTCGCGCGCGGAATGTTCAATGAGGTGTGCAGATGTGTGCTCACAGGGCGCTGTTGTGGCCACACAGTACCATGTGTTGTCCAGTTGCGGAGGAGCGGGAGGAACCGCGGCATGAGGTCATCCGCGTGAACACGACACCGTCGGTCTCGTCGATCGCAGCGGGATCTGCCCTGACACGGACACCGGACAAATGGATTCAGGAAGATCCCGCTAACGAAAGCAGTGATTTATCTCTGTTTCGTAGACACGCACGTCCTTTCCACGGAAGTCCGACAATTACACATACAATGCGCTGTTTTGGAGTTTCCGCGCGACGTTACTCTTCGCACGATGCAGAGGATCGATCTTTTTAGATATTTACCACAAAAAAGTTCATAATTGACACCCAAGGTATCTTTCCTTAAAAATCGAATAAAATACTCTCCTATCTCCACATATCTATCTTACATTTATCGTAGTAAATAATAAATTTTCGGAGTTAATTTATGCCAGGCGACTTCCACAGAATGCATTTCGCATTGCAGTCACGCCGTGATTAATCCAATTTTCATCCGACCGACCGAGTGAGCTCTCGCGAACTTTTTTCCGTCGAAATGGTTAGTTCAGCTTAGCAAACCGAACGAAGGAACGTCAGCGGACAGCGATAGGATCTTTGAAAGGTACGACGTGGGTAACACCCGCGTCGGGCCACGCGACTAGACAGATTTTAGGGTGAGAAGAGAGAGAGAGAGAGAGAGAGAGAAGAGAAAGGAGAGATCCGTCTTACGTGAACCAAGCGTGACGCGTACGCGCCTTGACGGACGGCCATATTAAATCAACCGCCGTCTCTTCCAGCCGTTTGTTTCTCCTTCAAGCCGGATTCAATTTTCTCCCCGACGTCTTGCAAATCGAGGGATATAAGCCGCGTGGCCAAAATTTACAAGTACGACGCCTGACACAATGCACGCTTCCCTGAGAGGGTACGGGCCAGTGGTTATCATCCGTCGCTTCGTTCGCATATAATTATTCAAACAACTTATTTTTTCACATTTAATTTAATTTAATTTTCATCTGCTTCGCGCGCTGGTTATGTTTTTCTCAATGAGATCTCGATTCAAGATTTTCGAAAAATGTCTCAGTTTCGCGTCTTTAAATCGCAATGAACGTTTCATGACAGACAGTATTCTTGTATCCACACCCTGTAGGATTTGCAGCGTGATATCTGGCACGAAAGAAACAAAATGTCACATGTGTTTACTTCAAGTTTGGTTCGACGTGTTCGATTACTCTCAACAGATAGCGACCCAATTAGTGGTGGAGGAAGGCAAGGGGGATTAATATTGATAGAGAGTCTTGCCTCTTCTCTCTGGCGGCCATGAGGCCGGGGATAGGCTGTAAGATAATAGCCGCGCGCAGGAACCGAAAGATCGAGGGACCGTCATAAACTATCTGAAGGTGTCGAGTTTGTCACGGTCATGCGAGACCGAGTTTTCAAAACAGGATTAGGCGCGTTCGTCGGATCTCGAGAGCAGCGGCGGCAGCGTCGGCGTATCGGTCCCTCTTCTTCCTCTGCCTCTCGTGTTCCTGCGAAACGTGCATCGTCCATTTTTCAGCGACGCTCTACAGCGTTTGGGCTCCTTTTTATCTGCTACGTCGTAGACTCGACGGGGATTATCCACATCCGGTCATTTCTGCTAACTTTTTTTTCCTCTCTCTCTCTTTTTTCGGCCGATCTCGCGTCTTCGTAGGGGCACTGAGAGATATCGAGTGGTTTATTGATCTATTCTGTGAGCGTTCATTCATCCGCCGGCTCTCAATGGCGTTTGCCTATTGTTCGGGTCTTCTCTCTCTCAAGCGAGAGAACGGTTGCTTTTTCTTCGATCTGATCTTGCCGGGGCAAGACTCTTCCTCTTTTTATACTTCCTTCTACGAGCCCTAGCGTGCGATGAATTTCGTCGTGATTTTAACGCGTGTTCTATTTATGGCGGTTTAGCGCTAGTCAATAGGGGAGACCGTTCAGTGTAAAATTCTTTAACGATCGTGACAGGATCCAAGCACTCCGACCTGCGACCGGCATATCGCGAATATAATTTTGCACAAGATTTTACAAATATAATAAACGATAACTTACTTTACAAAGCATTACAAAATTATTTGCAAAAATTAATATAAAATTCATATTGATTTTTCACCCATCGTTTTTAAAATACAAAAATTTTTGTCGAGTAACACTCCGAGTAACACTTACTATTAACAGTTTTGTTACGATTAAATATTTACATGATAGTACAGAGATTATATAACAACTGTTTTGTAACAATTTTTATACACTCTGTTTTAATAAGTAGAAGAAAAACACTTTTCTCTCCATGAGCTTCAAAATATTGCTGGTATTCATATAATTATCAAGATCATAATTCTGAGTGTTCTTTAAAAAATATTAGTTGTTTTTTATTGCTTATTAAAAAGTTATGAATAAATGAATTAATAAATGAAGCTCACATTAGTTAATACTGGTGTTCAAGAATGTAATCAACTGATATATGTATAGAAAAAATATATATGTGGATGGGTTGATGGGCTCCATTCCGAAAAAACCTAACCAAACCTAATCTCAAAAACGATACAGATTTGGTTAGGTTTTTTGCGAGTATATAGGAGGTCAAACTTTCTATTTCTAATGCTGTTTTTATCGTTTTATCTGTCCTTAATTCTAATAGGCATAATTTCAATAGAACATTATGATAATTCATAGAGTATATCGGAAATAAATCTTATATTTTTGTATGACGATGTTCGATGTTATTAAGTGCTCTGACTTAATGACGTTGGACACTGCGAAGTAGCGAGGAACGTCACCGCGTGGCGGTAAGCAATTCATTTCACAGCTGCGAACCGATGGAAGGTCTTTGCATCGGTTCGTTTTCCGTCATTTCTTTCGACGTAATCCGACGCCCGCAGGATGCTCCATTATCCCGTCAGGATACCCGCGGGGAAAGCGGTGGTTCGCCATGAAGTAGGTCTGCCGTTTGGCCACGGAGCTTAAAACACGGAGGATTAGCATAATCGAGCGGTTGGGTAGAAAACATTTTGACTTTACGGTCGGTTTCTTCGTCGTTGAGGAATCCTCCTGCGTGACGCGTCTCATCGTATTTGTACGATTATCGCCCGACTTTTTTACCTCGCTTATTTTACCACGATGTTTCAACGATCCTCGGCATATCCTCGAACGATGTTACGAGAAGTTCTCGTGTCCCCCATATCGCGTGAGGGTTAACGCCGATTTCTCTTCACTGAAATATCGCGTCGCAAAATTTTCGCGACGTTCTCGCGAGCGAAAAGAAGCCATACGGTTCTTGTAATACGGAAACGAATGTCTCTAATTATTCCCACAGGAGCTGTGATTGCTCAGCTGCCAGTACGACACGAGAAATGCGCATAGTCGCGGCCACCTGTGTTTTCGCCTTCGCGAACTCCCGACTGGCCGGCCGCCGCCGTTGCCTTCGCGCTCGCGATAAAATACAGCGGGAAATCGAGTTTATTTATCAAGCTGACGTGCGCCATCCTTCACGCTAAATACCAGAAGTGCGTTCATTATTCCCACTGTGCCGGCTATCTCCTGGATCCGGGATGAAGCTGTGCGGTGGCATACCGTGCGCAAGCGAAGCGATAATTACGCCAGCTAGTCGGTTAGCTGGCCAGCTAGCTTGGGTTTCGCGATCCAGAACGAGATCCAGAATCTCTGTGTGCTCGCGATAATGGCTGGCTTTCGCGGAGAGTAGTAACTTCGTCGACTTTTATTTCCTGCCACTCCCACCTTGTCCGACGTCTAATAAAAACGAATAAAGTTACGTAAATTGCACGACGTCTTCTCGGTTCATTCGCGCGGCTCCAGTCGAGACCAGTTACTTCATGTCAAGACGACACTTTGTAATTTTGTGGTATTTTCGATGCGTCGTGTCGCGAAAAGATTGAAAGCGTCAGAAAGATTAAACGAGACTCGTTTGGAATTCATTTTACTCCTCTGAGTTGTA
Source organism: Odontomachus brunneus (assembly GCF_010583005.1). Classification (NCBI taxonomy): domain Eukaryota; kingdom Metazoa; phylum Arthropoda; class Insecta; order Hymenoptera; family Formicidae; genus Odontomachus; species Odontomachus brunneus. The sequence continues at coordinate 1,340,146 of NW_022639458.1, forward strand.
TGTATATATCGCTAATGTAATCAGATTTTCCACATAGAGAAAATAATTTGATTGCGTGTATCGACATGAAGTTTGCTTTTAGTAAACGAACTAGCGCGTTTTGATCGAAGGACACAATTTCTGGTTCTTATGACTCAAATTTGGTTTTAAAAAATTTTATTTTCTTCAATCAAAACGCGTTGGTATATGTGTGAAACAGAATATATACCATATACGTCACCCAATATACGAGAATTCGATATCTAATAAGAGAGTTTAAATTCTAGAGTTTCTATCTAATAATATTTTTATTTTTAGAAAATAAATTTTACTATTGGACATATAAGAATCACACATAATAAAATAAATGTGACATTCTCGTACGTCATGAGCGTTATGTGCAGTATTGATGATATTCAAGAAACTAAATATTGTCAAATTAAGTTCCTAATCTTAAAAAAATCCCTTATTTTGAGAAAAAAATTCTTTATACTGGGATAAACCGAGATTTGGCCGAATCTGGATTAAATCTGAATTTCGGATAATATTCAAAAAAATTCAAGAACAAAGGGTGAAAAATCAGGACTATTCTGAAAAAAACGGGACGTCTGACCACTTTAGTATTGAGTTAATTAAAGTTTAGTTCGATTTGGGATTTTGTTGCACATTCAACAAAAACAAATTATTATTTAACAAACAAGTAAACATCATCATTGTTTACAATCCTTTGTCGATTTTGGCAGAACTAGTACACCGCTCTCATAGAAGATGGCTAGTTTACTGTTAAAGGAGGCAGAAATCGAATCGAGCTTTTTGATTGATCCAATACATCAGCGATAGATAGATACAGCTTATAAAGGAAGATTGATTTTCGTCGTATGTGATTTCTACAATTCTCTCTTCTTCTCTTTCTGGCGCAAAGTACTCCGGATTGAAATCGTGGAAGTGTGTCGGGTCCTGACCCAATCCCGGTACCCGGAATTTACAGTCACGGGCTATTTATACGCGGCCGCGTCGTATGCCGAAGGAGAGCTCCATTTCCTCACTCCTTCCTCGACACTTTCTCACGAAGGGAGTCTAATTGGCCTGACCCTACGGCAGCTGACCACGACGCAGATGCAACCGTTTCGATCGCCGCGCGGACAGCGCGACGACGGGGGACAATCGTAGAAGAACGTAATTTTTCATCTTAATGACGGATGACCACCGTCGCGCGGTTTCCTTATTCGCCCGCTTGTCGTCGTTGCTGAATGCCAGTGTGGCACCCTTTGAATTCTCCTCCCTGTAATGGTCACACCTCTTCAGCGCTTCTCTCTTTCTTTAGCAGTGTACGTTCCGAGTGCTAATGATGCGAGTGATTTGCATATCAATCGCGATTGACCGGCCTGCCTAGCAGTTACCCGTGTTGTCGGTTGTAAAAATAACTCCTCGCGCGTTTGCGCTACGGAGTATATTGAATTTATCACTCGTAAAATTAAGCATCGCGATTTAATTATCATTCAATCGAAAGAGAGTTAGTGAGAGTGAGAGAGAGAAAGAGAGAATGTCCGTGATTAAAAATCGCCGACTATAGAGATTGATTTTTAATTGGGATACAGATTAAGAGTTTTTCGCGAGCGAGGAAACTTATTTAAATTCTGATAAGTTTTGTGATGAATGGTGTAAATTGAAGAAACAAATTTTGCCCGAATCTCTGGTTTGATAAAAACTTGGCTTATGGAGAATGTATGCAATATCGTTTCATCAGATCAATTAAAAATTAATTATGGCATCTAGGTGCAACGATAATAATATTCTCTTGCCGGTTATGGCATTCTACTTTTGACAAAGTTTGGCTATAATACAGAAAATATTCTTCGATATCTATAAATCTCGACGATACGTGTCCGAAATATTTATGAATACATGTCTCTAACACGTCTCGGTCCCGACACCACGCCGCAGCGTTGGGATGTCATTTATCTCCGCAGTCTAACGCGACAGATGTCTGGTCGTTAGTGGAGCATTATGCGAGTGTCGTCGCGCGTCTTCGAATTCAGATTTTCCAAACATTCTCCAGGTACGACGAACCTGCGGGCGCGACAATGCGCGGACGTCGTTTGCAAATATTTTCATTGTCATCGTCAGATTGCCTTAACCAGTCGAGGGAATCACACGGGGCGCCCGAAATCCCGCGAAACGATCTCTACAATCGAGAACAGCTCGGAAGAGATCTGACATTCTCTGAATGGAGTATATTTTAGAAATATGTCTTCTGATGAATTGTCAGATGTGATTTTATACGCAAATGCCACATGCCGTGCGATTTTTATGTTTTTAATTATAACATTAAACTTGAATCGTTAACCCTGCGACGGGTGCACGCAATTTTGAAACGTAAAAGGGCCTGTGGAATGTAAATTACATCCTAATTTATTTATGCTGTGAATATTAAGTAAATTAATATTTTTGGTTTATTTAATATTATTATTTATTGTTGTACATATCTCAAAAAGACGTAGAGTATAATTCCCAGTCGACGGCGTCAATAGACAATAGTGAGTAAAATGCGTTACTAACCTTAATAGATTTGGAAAAGCATCAAGAAAAGGTATCAAACAGTATTGAAAAAAATTTATTTCTGTGAAATCTATGAAAAAAACCTAGAATGTAAAATGTACTCTGCCTATTGCAGGGTTGAAAGAAAGTTCTTTGCCAAAGCAAAGGCTTACAAAAAAGGGGAAAAGAAGAAACAAATAATGCATCGAATAACGACGTAATGAACGTAAGTTTATATATATCACGATATATCACTTATGATATCATTGCTTCGTCGGGAATCAACGAGGTATGGTTGCGGCCGCGGCTTATACTCGAATTGACGTTGGTTTTATATTAACTTCTGACCTCTTTGGCGCACGGAGCCGTCGGGGCACGGAAATGATCGATAATTATTATTACTTACGCTAAGAGTATACACGTTGCCGGATATAGGAAGGAGGGGGAGAGGGAGAGGTTGCGACGGCGGGAGAGGGAGATATCATCAAAGGTCGATTAAGTCTTGCATCTCTCCGAGGCGGGGGATTCGCATATTCGCGGCGAGTGTGGCTCGCGTCCCTCCGAGCGATTATTCTTCGCATCGCGCGAATTACTTGATTACAGCGGCAGCAGTCAATCGCGGTCTTATCGAGGGCTCGTTACTCAGCCCGGGCATCATTGCGACGAGTTCGCGCGCCGCCAGTGGTTACTGGAAATTATGCGCGTTTCAATTTCCTGAACATGATGAATATGGCCGATAGGGTCGCTACTTAGTAGCAGCAGCAGCAGCAGCGGACGGATATTCGTGGGGCCTCGTGGAATCTCGAGAGAGCGGCGCTTTATCTCTCCAGATGGCTCGCCGAGGAATATTTTCGCGTTGCGCGGCGAATCGATGCGGGGCGACGTTTTGCATACATTATTTTTCATTATCCGATCGATTTTCAGAGGATAAGTAAACCGGGGGCCCGGATTGTCCGCTTTGTTTAACGATACGGTACGATTAAATCGAGGAAGTCGGGGAGAATCGTTGGGGGATGAGCCTGAATGCGTAATAATATTCGTTGTACGGAGAATAGCCGTTGTAACACGGTGCATTGTAAGTATTCGCTGCGAGCATTAATTGTATAATCAATAAAAAAACTTGAAAAAAACAAATTGCTTTCAGAAACCTTGAAAGCTGATTGGAAGGGATGAATATTGATCAGCTAATTGTTTCAATAAACTTTTGTGGTTTTCGAAGGCAGTTTATAATTATTTTTCAAATTTTTATAAATTTTATTTACTGTAAAATATTAATGCATCAGCATTTGTTAACATGTTGGAGATTGAAAACACCTAACCTAGATTTGTCTAAAAACTTTTCCTAAATGTTTAAAGGGTTCATTTGCTAAAAGTTTCATAGTTACCACTAGAGAGTTTAAATTTAGTATTATTACATTATATTATTTATAGTAATTACAATATTTATAGTATTAGAGAGACTAATATTATAATATAATATATTATATAGTAATTTAAAAATTCTGATTTAAATTGCTGGCCGAAAACTCTATAAACTTTAAGTTATTGTGAGAAAATATTTCCTCGTGTTAAGATCCTCTTAGATTTTTGTGTAGTCATATATTTAAAATGTATAACATTTGTTTTTTTACATTTTTTTTATATCTTGTTTCTGAGATATTTTGGATACATAATTAAAATGATATACTCTATGTACATAAATTAATACATAACCCGAATGTACATAACTCTAAGTACATAAATATTATGTACATAAATTATACATAATCCGAATTGACGTTATAAAATATACATGTATATATAAATATATACATAAATTTGCGCGCGCATCATTGTTGATGGAAATTAGTGAGGTTGCATTTTTTAATGTTAATAACTTCTAAACTATAGGATTTAGGTTATACATCGTCTTAGAGATTTTTTACATAGAATTGCGCGATTTTTAAATCTGCTACTATTTTCTATTTAAAAAATAAGATTAACAAGACTTTAACAAAACAAGAAAAGCAAGACTTTATATTATCTTGGCGAAGGACCGTAGTTAAAATTCAAACTGCTCGTCTTTTTTTCTTTCTTAGGACTCTATAAATACTTGAAATATTTTTTTCTGACGGGCTTAGTTTGTGAAATTTTTAGTCATCTGCTTTTAAAATGTTACATAATGTATATATGTATATATATTTTTTTAAGTTTAAATATTCGTATTCAAAGATCAAAACAAGAATGTTCGGAATTAGATACATTTCTGGACGTTAGTATTTTTATCTTACTCGAAACGGCAGCGTAGCGCGATTGTCTCGCTTTTTACGACATATTTCGCGATTCAACTGTTCGAGCGCCTTATATAACCCGCGTAACGTGGAACACGATAATCCTCTTTTAGACCCGTTCCAACGCCTGCTGGAGGATCTCCCAGAGCCGACTCTTTCTCATCCTTGCGCGGAACACGCGCATGTACCTATATCGCGCCCATTCACGCGGAGCGTCGAATTTTTCGTCTGCGTCGGGGAGCAGGATGCGGTTTCCCGGGATTGCAGTCGGCTGCAATTACTCGCAGCCTGCCCGGTAAGCCGAGGCGGGACGACCTCCGACCCTTGGGCAATGTCTGCTGCCATGGAGGCTGCTGGTAATCACGTACCCTACCGTACCGTCCGCCAAGGACCACGGGAGAATCCTGGCGTGCGTGCCTCCGCGATGGAGTGGGAGGAATGTGTAATTTTCTCGCAAGCTCGAAAATAATCGGGGCTGGAATTGATACGGCATTCCGCGGGATACCCACGAGAGATCCTCAAGTGAGCGAGTGAACAAGCCAGCATATCGAATACTTTTTGATGCTATAGTTTTTTATCTCAACTCGCGCCTTCTACGCTCACGATTAGTAAAATTTTAGTTAATGATAAGTCAAATTGCTTAATTGTTTATATGTTTATACAATTATATGTGTATTTTGTTTTTTATCATATATTTTGTTTTTTATCATTATTTCTATTTTAACTTTATATAATAGATTCTGAGATATATAACCTAAGTAAGAGAAAGATATAGAATAAAAAAATGCATAATCTAATTTGGATGGGATAACAGGGATTAACTAATATTAATTAATATTAGTAATTAATAATAGTATATTAATAATTGGGATTCAGAATTAGTATGGAAGGTAGATTTATCGTGTATATTACAAATCAGAAAAAATATTTGGCGCGCGCATTAGTATTTTTAAAACATTAATATTTTTTCATAATTTAAATTGTTCACACATCTAGGTGTTGGCTCTTATAGGACTCTTATATTTCATTTTTATTTTATTTTTCTATTATTTTATTAGTATATGTGTGTTCTGGTACTGTTTCGATTACGTAGTAATTATTTAATACTAGAGAGAATCTCTTTCCAGATTGTACAATAAATAACGAATTCTTCCTCTCTCTTTCTATTCTGACGTAATTTCGATAAGGAACTGTAGGAAAGGCAACGAGTCGTTTAGTGAGCGATTAATCGTGATCGATTATAAAAGTGTCGGTTCGCGCAAATGAACGAGAAGCCCGATTAAATAATCAGTGAATCGGTCATGGTGTAAACCGGTTCGAAAGCTCTAATGTTTATGTGTTACGGCTGGAAGTAAGGAAAAACCATGGCTTTGCATGATTTCTCACCTCTTACAGTGCGAGAGAGCGCCTTCGTTCATTTAAATGGTTTTTGCCTTCTCCATTAAGGTGCGTGAATTTACGCGCCCAGAAGTATGCGAGAGCAAAGCGCACGCGAGGGTTATTTCCTCGATGCGAATCGCGTGATTCTCATCAATGCGCTGCTTCGGCGGCCGTTTATTTAATTTGCCCGCTAATTCCCTGATAAAAATAAAACGTCCGCTGCCGAGAAATGAAATAATGACATCATAAGAATAATATCGTGAAAGTATCGTAAACTTAATAGACTCGATCGTACGATTAACGAGAAGTTTAACTACCTATAAACCGGCGAGATAATATTTTCTCGAGTCCGTGTACACTGGTTTGCCCGCCCGTTAGAAATTCTCGCCATTCGGCCCTTCAAAAGGACGATTCGTTACGTCGCTTAAGGATAGAATAGAATTCCGAATAAAGTAGGTATGACATGTGACAAGCAAGCGAGACATATTTTCCGAACAGTGAAATCCAGCCTGAAAATATCATCTTGTCGGGTTTTATCGTCTTGAACAGCGTAATTTGGTCGCTTGCTTTAGTAAACACGGCACAATAATAGTTATTTATGAAATAGTTGAATAGCGATTTGGGTCGCTATTTTCAGACGGTGCATTGCTCAATATAGCGGAAAGGGGACACGGACCGTCGCGGGATACTCGTCTCGAAAGAAAACTCCGGATCGTGTAATTGAGAAAGAAATGAAAATTGCAAACTTATGGCCGCCGCGAACCTTTCGACTCTTCATGCATCGCTACCTGCTCCTCGAGACGCAGCTGCCTTTAATGGCAAGTAATGACATTTCGAGAGTCTCGGCACGAATTATTCTATTCTACGCTGAGATATATCGATAAGCGGAGAATTTATAGTATTCTTGTATGAGATGGAAAGGAAAATGGTTATTTGATTTCACGAAATGTCTAAGACCACTCTGAAAAACTTTAAAAGATCGTAACGTTGTCGCAGAAGTTGATATTCACGAGTAATAGCGCATATACGTATACGACGTCGGTCGAGAGCATCGTACAAGCGTGACAATCAATCAATTAGAACAACGATAATAACGCGAACAATTATTACGTTTGAATCGGAACGATCGATGCATCGGGTTCTCGGAATTGGGCGCCAAGAACCGAACATATTTTATATTGATTGGTGTATCCGCTGGTATATCGTCTGCACAGCAGGCCCTTTAATTAGCTGCCAGTAGTATATATTTACAAAAGTCTTAATTAGTTCCTCCGTCGCAAAATGAATTTGTTCAATAGCGGTGCTTTTGAACGGTTCAGGTGTAGACACTAAAACGAAATAACATTCGTACGAGTCATAAGCTTGAAACAATAAAGAAGAAAGAAAAAGAAGATTTACTCAATTTACTCAAGCAATTCCATTTCAACAACGCTAACCAAAAATGATTGCATAGAGAGAGAGAGAGAGAGAGAGAGAGAGAGAGAGAGAGAATGCAACTTGATAATATTTTTGGTTACCAGAAAATTAGGGACGCGGTCGTTATCCCTCTTGATCGATTCTCAATGATGCACGTTACATTCGTGCTGGCAGGCTCGCTTCACTCGGAATTACCCCGGAGATCATCATTCACGATTAATTTATTAAAGGCAATGAGTATGCCCGAAAATATTTCAATCAACGCGAACATTATATGTATTTCGCGTTTTATTCTGTAAATTATAGCTCGTCTCCGGCCTTTAAATACAATTCCTGTCGGTGGGGCGCGCGTCCGCGTACGTACATTGCCGTCGACGATAATGATGCCGATGATAATAATGATGATCAGGGTATGCTTAATTGTGTACACCGCATTATTACCGTAACAACGGCGGGACCGTTTCATGTCCGTTGTAAGACATGTAACTGCATTACGTGTACAAAGAAATTGTTGTATTTTGCGCGACTGCAATTGACGGCCACGATCGCGATGTACTGATCGATACGTTTGGTTGAGCGATTGATTGACAAATTTCAATAACGCGCATTGAGAGATGATTAATTACAATGACGTTAACGCGGAAGAACACGCGAGTGTAAGTGGATATCTCGACGTCAGTTATTACGGCTTTGTATGATTCGTAATCTTTACGAAAGATCTGATCTGTTTGGACGAAAGTCTTTTCGTTTTACTGTTGCCTATGTGCTTCTATCATTAGCTTACCTAAAAGAATATAACTTCATCCTTAGCGGAGAATTTTGAATCTTGAAGATTTTACTCTTACATATCGATCATTATTATCTCTATCTTTAATTATTATTATTATTATTAACTCTTGTTATTTATAAATATAAATTGTAATAAATATCGTTTATATTTATCTTATATAATTACACATATACAATTTATATATCGTTTATATTAAGAATTTTCAAGAGGAATCTTTTAATACCAACACAAAAATATTCTAAGCACAATATTCTTAAAGTTAGACAAAATTTAGTCTTTTGACTTCAGTACTAATTTTGTTTGTCGCGTTCCTTATAAGAGAGAATTTTGCAAGTAAACATCTTCCTTTTTATTTAAGAGGAAAAATGTCAGAATAATTTTTAGTAATTTCTCGATTAACAATCTACTTCGTTAAAAAGGATATCTTTCAGTAAAAATTTTTGCTTAGAATATGGAATTAATAAGGAAATAGTATCTTGCAACTAGAGTTCTTTTTCTGGGTGCTCTCATATTTAATTAATTAGACACAAAATGCGTGTAAAGAGAACTTTAATTAAGTTTGATGGGTGCATTAGCTTGCACGAAAATATTTCTGTGTTCTCGTAAACATATTATTTACGAGTAATATTTATTCAACGTCCAATCAAAAGCGAAAGGAGAAATAAAAAATAGATTATTCTCGTTCGATTTTGCGCAGTCGATCTCTCTCGCTGGTTCGCCCCGAGGCAATGTCGAGGTCAGCCCCCCGCAATAATGCCCGCCAGCAACAATAACAGCGCCGTATCATCTTATGCTCCCATTACACCATTATAAATCATGCTTCCTCTTATTTTCGTGATCCCAAGCCAGTCCGCGAGCCGGCCCGACGTGGTTGACGTGGGGGGTCAATGGGTCGGCGCACCAGGTGAAACGTTCGGAAATCAAGAGAGCAGCGCTACGGCACATCGATACAAACATTCAATATCGAGACGGCTACGTCTGGCAAAAGAAATATTGCGAAAGATAAAAAGACGGCCGAGACGCTTTCAGGTTTTCTCTTCCGATACATGCCGCCCATCGAAAGATGAGCGGAGAAGAGTTTAACAAAGAATACAACGTACACAGAAGAAAAGAAACCAAAAATATAGTTGTATCAACCGAATTATATTTATATGATAGTAATGTGTATGGTTGATATGACTCAATTATTTTGGTATATCAACTATATTAATACAATTGCGCGTGATCTTGTGAGAATTAAAAATCGGAAAGTTGAAGCAACTGTATAATTAATTGTCCCATATTTTTACTATTAAATCTGATTGGCTGATAACCAGATTTATGTGTGAACCATACTGTTTTTAGTGTATCAAAATATTTTTGATAAAAATTTCTTATGAAAATAATTGTTAGTAATTATCGATTAAACTCTAAACCTAATTTAAAGATAATTTGCTTCGAATGTATATTTTATTTCTTTTTCGTAACCCTTTCGTTCCAAGTGGTGATCATAGGTACCAAAAATATATCATATTCAGGGACGGTTAAATCGCACGTTCAAACATTTGTGTATAACTGTAATAGAAATACAAAGCGAAAATGGAAATTATTTGTTCTCTACGATCTAGAGTAGAAATGATGTCTTTTGCGATCGTAGAGAGAAGACAGTATACGAAGTGAAAGGCGTCAGAAATGCTCGCAAGATAGTCGGGTTGCGTATTTTAGGGTTCCCGAGGTCTTTTATAAAGGCGCTCTTATGTGTTATATCATTGTGATGAGGAAAGTGCAGTTTAAGAAATGCCCCCTGCTATCGGTAACCCTTTTCAGACTCTCTACGCGGAGAGAATTTTATAGTGAAAATTATTATATAATTTTGTAACCAAAGAATAAACCGACACTCTGTAGTAATTGACTATTCTTTCATTTCATGTGTACAGTCTATTCCTGTATTATGAAAAACATAGTAAAATTGAAAATGATTTACACGACAAAAGAAAACTATATAATATTCTCTCCATGTAGCCACACACGTTGTCAAATTTTTGCAACGAGATAAAATCTATTAGATTAAAACTTGTAATCGATCTTGTCCATGTAAGACAGAATTTACGATTTGTACTTTTGATAAGTTTGATAAATTACATTTACACGTCAACAAGTCATTGTTAATGTTCCCTGCATTATCTCGGATAATGCAGCGCGTTAATAACAAACGCTCATAAGAATTGTAAGTTTCCAGGTTGGAAGTTTCCAGATGAAAGATAGAAAACATAAATTCGATTCTTCCTGTCATTACGCGAAACAACCGTACCATCAATCTCAATAAATAAATCGCAAGTAAGCGTAACATTAACTTGACGCGACGCGAATGTGCAGGTTAATGTTATGTTCGTTCCACTTTTTTGTTATATATATGTGAAAAAATTATTTAATAAGTAATATTCTGCAGACGCATCAGACCACGTTTGTATCTCATAGCAACGAGGAGATTCCTCGGCTACACGTTTGTAAGCACGTCACGTACAAGCTGCAGCGAGAATTATCGGCCATAAAATTTTAATTAAGATTTCCTAATCCGTGGAAGTGCTCCTCCCTTTAATTACAAAGGAAAATTTAATAATCGCTTGACGTACCGACGAGACGACGGTTGATGCATGAGGATGGGTTCAAGATTTGCACTTTGCGCGTGCGGCGAACGCGTAAAATTTCGATTATCATAATAAAACGCAGCATTTCATCCCGACTGGCAGAATCCGCGTACTTTTTCATTATTTACCGTGAGTCAATTACACGCTCGTTATTTCGTTCTTGAGAACTGAATGGTAAGTTTTCTCGATTGCCAAAACGAGACGTCTTCTCGAGTCGAAAATTTTCTATGAAGTCTCGAAAAGAAGCACAATTGAATCTCATCTACCGCGACGGGTGCTAGGCAGTCTCATGTATCGAAATCAGTTTCACTACCGCAAAAAGAGAAACGCGTCGTACGCTCACGGTATCGGCTTACAGAAAAAATGCGGAAATATTAAGATGGCGGCGTAACTCGAGTAGCGTAACCGTCGAGCTGATGAATGAACAGCTCGTTTCATTGCGTGTGCTACGTACAAGCACAGAGGCAATTTATTTCCATACGAATCGCCACGCGCGCGCACGGTGTTTCTCGCGTATCGGCAAATGCATATTCTCATCGACAAATTTTCATACTAATTACTGACATTTACCTCACATATGGTTTATGCACCGTACACGTATTACATTGATTAAAGACACACGAAACATGAACAAAATTAACTCTAATCTGACACATTGAAGTCATTTTGTCATTGTCATGGAATCATACTAAATTTTTAATTACCCGCAAGTGAAATAAGGATTTCCGATTCATACGCTAAGAAAGTTATAGTTGTACGAATATGAAGTGTGAAGATAATTTTTGGTTATATTTCTATTTTTATATTAAATGTAATATATAAGAAACTTTTTTTATGTATCTTATTTATTTATTTCTGGTCACATTACATGTATTATATATATATATATATATATATATATATATATATATATATATATATATATATACACAAGAAAATTCTAAAGCGTGTTAATTTTTTAAATTTATTTTTAGAGAACTTAGAAATTTTTATGTAAGCTCATATTTTTATTTTTCATTATATTTCTCTTTATATTTGCAATAAAATAAAATATTTAAATAAATATTCACGTTCACTTTCTTTTACTAATACTATTCTACAAACTTAAAAGTATATTTGTAATTTTTATACATTTTTGTTACTTTTACTTTTATACTTTTCCGGAATATTAATAAGCGATGACAAGAATGATTTCTATGCGCTAAATATTAAGATGTCCAAATATGTGTGTCATGCGAGAGTTAAAAAGCACGTTACTTTGCTTCTCTTTAATCTTCTTATAAATCCTATACGATTTGCGAAAGCTCTTCAACCCTTTTCTCAACGGCAATTTTTTTTAATCTCTCCAGCACCAAATACTGGGAAATACTGATGGAAATACTGGGACAAGAAAGAGAGCTTAGAATCCAAACAGTCACGCATAAAATCTCTTCGAGCGCACATTTGCCGCTTTAACTAGCTCTCACGTGAATGTATCTACGAGCCGAGAGCGGACGACATTCCCGAGTCGCGAGCAACTCTCGTGAGAGGTGACTTGGCGCGTTTCATTTACGACCCCCTTACACTCGCAGCCGCAGAACGCCGTCCTTTACATACTCGTGCGAGGATGGTTCCGAGAATTGCATAAGTGTTGCGTAGAGGCGCGTGGGCAGCACGCATCGCACACGCTCGTCGCACCGATCCCGCACCCTCCGTGCATCGAGGCGAGTGCACGTGGTGCGAGCCGGGGTCAGGCAGGTGCGTGCAAAGGGTCACGCCGCGAACGTGCACTGTCACGCTGCGCGTATCGTGCGTGCGTGTCGGTGTACATTGCGCCTTCACGCATTTCACGCGCCTTGCTCTCGCGTTCGGGCCGTGCTCGGGCCGCGTGCTAATGAGATTCCGCGCGCACGCTCACATTCCGCGGTTCGCGCAGGCCTTTCTGCGGGCGCTCTTCGGCTTTCGCGGCGCGAGTAATACCTTGAGAAATATCGATACCGCACGGTGAGTTACGCAACGCGAAGCGCGTATGCGTTGAATTTGAGAAAGTCGAATTTCGAGACTCGCCGGGGCCCGCCTCGAGCCTCACTTTATGCGCGAGGTTGTCTTAAGGTGGCGACTAATAGCAATAAAAGGTGTCGACGTGAAAGCGCGGCCCGTGCGTTCTCGCTCGCGGACGCGAAAATCGTTAATTCACCGATGTTATGCCGATTATACAGGTGGATTGTGCACATTAGTGCCGCAATTTTTCTTACACGCTCGTAATATCGGGTTGTTCAGAAAGTTTGTACGGTTTTCAGGTACGCGAGCAAAAAATATGTTTTGATATCACACAGATGGATAGTATATCGCAGTTTTCACAAAGGTGAAAAATGGTTGCAAAACAGTGCGTATACAGGACGCTTCATTTCTATTGCATTATTTTGTAATGACAGATTTTTTGGTCGATTTGGAATCGAATTCTACTTAAGAATATGTTACTTATATATCAGAGATAATATAAAAATTTAGGAAACATCACAGATTAATATCTATTACATTTAAAAATGGTACGAACAATTTGACTTTGTTTAGAACCTGGATTAGAGATTATTTCACTTTGAAATGTAAGACCTAGCAAAGATAATGACATTGAATGACATATTTAATGATAATTAATGATGACTAACGTTCGACATTCATTACTGCGTCATTAATACATCATTTGACATCACCTTGTTACTTGGAAGTATTTTTTATTCGTGCAATTTTGGAAACATATAATATTGCTATCTTTATCAAAGAAAATGATAATATAAAAAATATTGAGAAAGATCACTATTTTTTTTGTAAATATTTACATTAAACATTTAAAATGACGTATGCAAAATTTTATTATAATTTAAAGATGAAAGTTCAAAAATAAAAAATAAGATAAATAAATTATAAAAAGACAATGTTGAAGTAAAAATATGTTGTTATTTAATTACATTGTGTGTATATGTATATACACTATTGATTTTTATATAGAAAATGAAAGTATTCATGTATTTATAATTTCCAGTAATTTTTTGCAAGAACTATATGGGCAACATATCCAAAAATGTCGAAATACTAATAATCTTTAAATTAAAAGTTATTAACAAATAAGAGCTTTTCGCGAGTCAGTTTTCAAGGAACTAAATGTCAAAATTAAGTGCTTCAGTTAATTTAAAGTATAGCGTTTGGGGGGATTCAATAAATCTTTAATTCCAGTCTTGATTGCAAAAATACACAGAATATTAAAAATTAAGTAATTTCAAGAAATGACTATTGTGAACGAACACATTCCGGATTATCCAATATTTTAGAATTTTGGGATTTGTGTTTGGATGTTCCCAAAACAGATCACAGTGATTCAACTTTCGTAAGAATGCAGGATGGATTATCGGATGGAGTGCTCGAAGGGGCTCTGCCGGTACAGAAAAATGCATTTAGCTCCGTTCCGAATTCATGTGTCGTTAGTACTCAAATAATTCTTCGGCGACGGTGAATCGCCGTTAGTAATATGCTTCACGGGAGAAATTTACTCGACAAACGTAAAATTGTTCGCCGCACGTGATTGCGCGTGAATTCGATTCGATGCATCGCGCGATGCATCGCGCGATGTATCTCGCGATGCATGCTCGGCCGCATCTCATAGTCGGCGACACGGTGCACCTGGCGGTTACGAATGCATATGGAAATCATGACAAGTTCATTTAACCTCTGCGCGCAGGGTGTAATTCGTTACTTTCTCCCATGGAATTGCTTTATCGATATTTCATGAGGAACTTCCTCGCTTTCTTCCGTGTGCCCAATATTCACGATGATTCACGAAGTTGTCGATGCACAAGAAGCAAAAACCGCTTCAAGTTTGACGTGTGTTTTGTGTGCGCTTAAAGACTGATCTACAATATGCTATTTGCGTTCTGTTTCTTGTCTTCTGTCCTTTCTGTCCTTTCTGGCTTAAAGCTTAAGGTTTGAGTCAGAAAGAAATAAAGAGAAAGAAGCAGGAAGCAAAAAGCATATTGTAGACTTAAAGCCTGATCTACAATATGCTCTTTGCGTTCTGTTTCTTTCTGGCTTTGTGGTTCTTCTGTCTTTTTCTGGCTTAAAGCTTAAGGTTTGAGTCAGAAAGAAATAAAGAGAAAGAAGCAGAAAGCAAATAACACATTATAGATCAAGTTTTAGAGGATGCCAGAGCAAGCGACGAACTTGATAAGCGTCGATAACGTAGAGCAATCATCAAAAAATAGGAAAAGTTATCAGCATTTACCGATGATATTGAATTTATGTATACATAGATACTTATGGAATAAAGACGATCGTCAAATAGGCGCTAACATGATACCGCTATCATCTTTTCACATATGTTATGCAAGTGTGCTGCGTTCACAAATGTGTGTTATGTTGTCATTTAAATTTTCTTACACATAGACGTTACGTAAATGTGAATGACACATTGCCGATATTCACATTCTCTCAAAAATAGGCTCTTTTTACTTTTCTGATGAATTCTTCAAACCGCTTGTGTACTGGGTGCATCAAAGAAAGAGTTTTTATAGAAGAGAGTTGTAGGCGCAAGCGTAATTTGCGAATAATTTTTTGAAAAATATGTTACCTATTATTTGAATTTTCAATATAATTAGCAACGGTAATTTAAGATATCATTTTCATTTCGCATTGATCAATGTTGCACTTTATTTTCGCACCTAATTTTATCATATAAATTGGAGCAGTCAGTATACCATAATTTTTGAAAAATATAATCAGCGTCACGATAGCAATAGTTCCACATCGTTTTCACTCTTGAGGCAGGAATGTCCTATTTTATTTATGCATGTACTTTTACTATACAAAAAAAATTTTAATTTGGTCAAGTCAACACAAAGTAAAATTTGCTGGGAAATGTCGTTGACGTGATACCGAATACATTTGCAAAACTGTTGTCTCGTGCTGATTCGACAAAATTAAAAACCCTTTTGCATGGTAAAAGTACGTGCGAAAATGAAGCGGAGCATATCACATGAGACGATAAAGAACAGTTACTAACACGACATCGAATCTTTCTGCAAAGTTAACTTATTTCTACCTCCATCGAATGAAAACCCTTTTGCATGGTGAAAATACATGCAAAAATGAGCGAAGCGATGCATCCCACGTGATCCGGGAGACGATGCAGAGCGAAATAGTCAAACTTCACGTAATCATATAATCTCTCTAGAGTATCCCAGAATTTTTTCAGATTTTTTAGATGAGTTTAACAAAAAATGTTACAGAACTTAAAGGGGTCACCGTGCAAATGACGTTAGTGAAAAACATAATGCAAACGGAGGGTTAAAAATATTTTATGTTTCTACATAAATACATATATTTACATTGCCTTTAGCTTGAACGGAAAGTTTTGTTGGCTTACGCAATAAGTTGCTTCGTCGTTTAAGCCTAGCATAACTCAAAATAAAAAGATCTCAGTTGGAACAAGAAAGGAAGCATGTGTTTTCTCTTGACGTCGGGTGCTGTCAAATCGATTTTTTTTCAAATTTTCGGAGAACGAATGATCTTATGAGTCTCATACTCTAGAACTATAATTCTTAAGCCTAGAACAACTCAGAACAAAAAGATCTTGGTTGGAACAA
>NW_022639458.1:1356918-1359736 GCF_010583005.1 Odontomachus brunneus
CTTTATTTTAAAAAAATAGGGTGCCAAGTCAAAAACATTTTTTTCACTTTTTGGACTTATAATTCAACTTACGGATTTGTCCTTTTGGAACAATGTTTGGAACAACTAGAACAATCTATTGCGGTATCAGAATGTTCGATTTTCGAAAAGTGGGGTGCCAGCTCAAAAAATCATTTTTTTTGTTTTATTCGAAAACCGTTTCGAATGAAGCAATATCACTTTGGAACAATGTGGTACAAAGTCAGAACAATCTGGAACAACTTTCAAAATTATAAATTTCAAAAAGTGGGGTGTCAACTTCAGAGTGTATGAAAAACACTCCTAACAAACCTAACTAATTTTTCGCTCTACTTTATCATAGTTATCGGGAAGCCTAATCGCATGTAATCATAAACTTTTCTGCAAACGTTTCGTATCTTTTTTGGCATCGAAACTAAATTCTAAAAGTGTAGTAGTGATCTTTGAAATTTTCCTGATTGGAGCATTTACAGTTTCGGTATGTACAATGTACTGCAGAATGTTTGTATTAAACAAATATTGCACTAACTGACAGTTCAAAATTTGAATTTAAACATATTTTTTTCGTTTTCGTCACATATTGAGCAATGCTCCAGTTAATTTTTGCTTGCACTTTTGTTGTGTAAAAGCGTTTGTAATTCTGTGCAAGCAACAAGACGTAAGCTTTGCAAAAAAAGTCAATGTTATGTCGGTAAAGTTTTAATGTCCGGCATCCCCTTAAATTTCGTGAATTTTTGAACAATCGCGAAGTGGAAACACGAGAGCGCAACAAGCTATGAGCGAGATCACTCGCGTCACACCGTTCGATATACCTTTCCGTTAACATGGCTAATCGTGACTCTGTGATCTGCAAGTTTCACTTCCTTGTTCCTATACCGTCCGTTTCAGTGTATAGCCGGCATGTTAATTAATCAATTGACGTACCGCACCGATACCGATTAGTTTCTCACGCTGCAAACCGCGCGTGGGCGCGACTCGATTTTTCCGCGCCGTTATCCCGCGAATGAAAAGAAAACTCACCGGACGGACATAAATCTTTCGATCGCGACGCCGATATCCGGAACGATTTATACTGATATGTACAATTTATTGTGAGAGATTAATTAGATTATATTTTTATGCGTTCGATCATTGAGATTTAAAATAGATTAAGGAAATCATCCCCGCTCCCCCTCTCTCTCTCTCTCTCTCTCTCGATCGCGCACAAAATTCCTAGGACAAATAATTGCGCGAGCGCACGCAAAGTGACTGTTGCGGAATGTGCATAAGGCATGCTCGTGATTCACAATCCACCCGTGCCTTCTTAATCACCAGTCTTCGTGTAAAAAAGAGAGGAATCTCCCGAAAGACCGCACGGTGGATGCGGCTGCATCCCATATAGCCGCGAGTGAGGAATTAAATTAATATTAATCTGGAGCACAGAACCATCCAAATTCTCGGTTACGACCTGCAATCTGCATAATTTTAGATTTCACAGCTGCTTCGTGTTTCTCGTTGCGCGGATACACGGCGGCGGGTGCAGTTTTGCGCGAAGACTTTGCGCACGATATATTTCGCAGTTCACCACACAATTTGTCTCAACCTTGCCGAATTTTGTTTTTATCGCACGGCGTAGCTTTCTTTTTATTTAAGCGCAATGAAATTTATGTATATAGTGTAAGAGACTTTAAGACATGAAATTCCACCAAGATGGTCGAGATCGAGTTTCTGCTAGGCCATTCGAATTCAAACGATAATTTTAACAAACAAATCGGGATTTATTACGAATAAAAAGAGAATAAAAAAGTGCAAACTTCATCGTAAGTATAAAAATAACGAGATAAAGTATTTAGCGCTCTTTTCACGTCCTATTATTCACTCTATGACCTTTTTCCCTTGCAACGGCAATAAAAAGTTAAAAAAATGCACCGATATATGTCAATCACTATGTCACGCAAATATTTCCTGTATTCCATGTGTCTCCGTTTTTTTGTCATTTTCCAACAGAGAGTATTGGACTTCTGTGCGTCCGAATCGCGATTTATGCTCAAGTTGGATGTTCTTGAAAGTCCAGATAATTCTCAGACTTACCAATTAACGTAAGTACATCATAAGCGAAAAAAGAATTTCCTCTAGATATCGCGGAAGGCGTCACTAGGAAGCCTAGGAATCGTGATTGTCACGGACAGTCGAATAAAAAAACCATAAATACCGACTCGGTTAACCGGCACTGATTTCATTGACCGGAACAAACCGGTCTCGCGCTGATGAAAATATTCTGTTTTGTAGTCGCGTAGTAGGTGCATTGTGAACGCTTATATATACTTTCGAATGTCAGCATAACTATCTCGTATCAGAAAGGTTGTATAGGCACCTTATGTTGCGAGCAAAAAAATCGCAACCAACATATATCAAGAGCAAATAAGTCAATCTATATAACGATGCGATTATGATGAGAACAATCCACTTTTTAAAAGCATTTTATTCTTGTAACCACCGTTTCGCGTATTTCTTTTTTCTTATCTGGACATCTTATTATGCGAACAAAATAATTGTAACTAACATATATTGAAAGCAAATAAATCAAGCTATATGAACATATAATTGTGTTGAGAGGAATCCATTTTTTACTTTACTTTTGTAGTCACGGTTTCGTGTATTTCCTTTAGTTTATCTGGACTTGTCTTTATTTGGCGAGCAAAAAAATCGCGATATATATATCAAGTATATATAATCGCATATATATGTGATATGTATCGCAATATATATATATACATATATATATATATATATATATATATATATATATATATATATATAT
>NW_022639458.1:1360035-1377958 GCF_010583005.1 Odontomachus brunneus
ATATATATATATATATATATATATATATATATATATATATATATATATCAAGAACAAATAAATATATAAAGCTATATAATAATTGTAGTGAGAACAATCCGCTTTTTACTTTACTCTCGTTAAGCTATCTAGCAGTTTATAATTCTTTTTATTTGTAGCTAAATATTTTCTTTTCATTGGTAATTATGTAAAAATTAATATAAAAATTAAGAGTCACACAAAAAATACTTGGCGTGCTCGGACATATATACAATTTAAATATATTTTCTAAATAGTATTTTGTATATCAGTTTGTAAATTTCATTGCACCTTATTGCGATGCGGACACACTAAGTGTTTTTTGTGTGATGCTTAATTTTATTTTATCTTAATTTTGACATGGTTATCAATAAAAAGAAGTCAATAGTTACCACATGTAATGTGAATATACAGGTCTATAACAGTCATTCATGGTTGTCTAGTGCGAAATAAATTTATACTATGGGAGAATAATAATGTTGGACAGTGTCGAATGCACGTGATTGGTTATTTTCGTCCCATCGTACGCGGCGAATGTCTTCCATGTCAAACCAATTTTTTATCCCAATTATTATTAATAGTATTAATACCAATTCCCAATCTCAGTTAATTTTATATTTTTCTTTTATTTCTTTTATATGTTACAAGTAACATTATCTCAGCTTAGGGCGTCGAACCAAGAACCAGAAGTCTTTTCTTTTCTTTTCTTTTTCTCCGTGAGTATCACAATGATCGCGATAAAGCGGAGAATCTCGCGAGAATGCCGCGACAGGGTATAACTGGAAGATCGCGATTGTCACGGACGCAGCACAAGCTCCGGCCATGACAATCGACGAAGTTTATCCGCGACGATCTTGCCGGACGGAATCACGGACGTCGGCAACGAAAGCGTAACAATACGCGGATTAGTTCTCCCACGATCGGCACGAGGTCCGTGACAATCGCCGCTTGGACGCTTCAAATCGATTTCAACAAACCGGAAGAAAAGCGTCCTGGTGGGTCCAGCCGTGGTGGTCATGCATCGCCGAGGACGAACAAGGTTCCTCCGGCGACCTCCGCGCTGAACTTATCGTCGGGAAAATGGCGATTTAATCGCGATTAAAGATCCCTTGCTCTTTGTCCGCGCTCTTCACTCTCCCGACGAAACGCGGCACGTTGACCGAGCTGAAAATACATCCGGCGATAATTCATCAAGCTCACCCCATTCACTCATTTCTCCTTCTTTTCGGTTCGATTCAAGTTGCATCACTTTCCTATCTTCTCGATGTAGACTAGAGTAGAGTGAAGTAGAATTTTATTTAATTCTCGAAATCGAAATTCCTAAGAACTTATACGGTGAGGAAAAATATTTTAAAATTTATTTGTGAAATATAAATTTTATTTTTAAACTTTTATCCCACAAATAAATTTTCAAGTATTGTTTCCTCAGTATAGTAAAGGAGTGGTTATTGAAATCTAAAAATAAAAATAAAAATATCCTAGAAAGAGAAAGAAAGAAGAATAAGTAAATTATACAAATGCAAATAGTAATAATAATTATCGTATAAATATGATACAGTTACAAAAGAGTGAATCAAAACAATGTATTAACTTTGATGTTAAGTGTATAGACACAGAAAAAAGAGAGAAACTGGGTACTCTTAAAATAAATCAGTCAAACATCACTGAAAACAGTGAATATACACTGATTGCAGTTATAAATACAGCACTGAAAGTGCTCAGTGCTATACTCATAACTGATATCAGTGACTATTCACTGATTCGCTTTAAGAGATTATAAACATAACTGCAACAGTAAACAGGTTAAGCAAAGATTTCCCAAAAATTTCCTCTAAGAATCATACTAAACGGAGAAGCAGAACAAAAAATATGCAGAAAATGAAGGAATATAGACCGCGTTGCGAGAACCGTGTCGATCATCAAGGAGTACGTTGGCCTCTTCCGCGACGTTATAAACGGCTGACTAACCCTTCTTCTCTCTCCGAGATACCGCGACGCGAGATTTACAGACGAATTCACGAGGCTCTCTGCTCTCCCTGCATATACGCCTATTGGCACTTACACCTGCGCCCCATCCTTCTTCGTTTTCCGCGAGGTACACGCGCCCGCGATTCATTCTCGCTCGGCGATCGAG
Source organism: Odontomachus brunneus (assembly GCF_010583005.1). NCBI lineage: Eukaryota > Metazoa > Arthropoda > Insecta > Hymenoptera > Formicidae > Odontomachus > Odontomachus brunneus. The sequence goes on from NW_022639458.1 coordinate 1,362,188, forward strand.
TTCTCGGTTTATCGTGGGCTGTATCGGCGTTAATTTATCGTCCCGTTCGTGCCGGGACGGCATTAGAAAACGAGAAATCGCGGCCGCGGCATTACAAATCATGCCCAGAGCGAACGCGCGTCCCGTCGTTGCGATATAGAGTAGCAATGCTGTCGCCGCCGCCGGCAGCTCGTCGATGCCTGCGCGTCGTCGTAAAGTCAAAGCACACGGGGAGCACACGCAATCCGGAATCTAACGATCGGTGGCGGCGGCGGTCGCGCTACCGCGTTCATACCCCGCGAAATTTTACTCTATGCCGTCGGTCAGATTGACCGTTACGCGATTCTTGATTTATATCCTGATTTATATGCATGAGGAAATAACCCGATTAAATAACTGTAATAATCAATTAACAGCTAGTCCTTTAATTTCTCGCCGTTGCCGAAGGGTCCTCTCTCTCTCCCGCGCACGTGCTCGAGAGAAAGGGAGAGAGAGAGAGAGAGAGAGAGAGAGAGAGAGAGAGAGAGAGAGCCGTTGAATACAACTTTGTTACACGACTCAATCGAAGTGACGCGACCGTAATTGCGATCGCGTTATTTATGGAGAGAGATAAAACTTGATTAAGCCTCCGGTTAACTATGTTCGCGAATTTATCGTAGCGTTTCATCTATTATCAAGTCTATAATTTAATCGCTACCTAACGCTATTACTCGTTATAGTCGAAAGAAGAAGCCTGCGATCGAAGAGGAATTTTTTGTGACGTGCGATATCGGGTCGATTAATTGGGAATTAGTGTTAAAGTATCGCTCGTGCGCGAAGCTTTTGAAGAAGGACCAGTCGATGGACGGAATCTTTCGACCGACACGACGAAAAAATGAGACCGTAAATGCGCTCGACCTTTTTACTGAGGGCTACGATGAAACTCGTCCACGGCCCAATACTCCCACGTTATATCACCGGTGTGGGCCAAGTCCCGCATCACATAAAGTCACGTCCAGGGCCCACCCGGCCGCGAAGCAGACTGCCGGCTGCCTACTCGAACTCGCTCTCGTGTTCAGCGAACCGAGTCGTGACTCGAAACTTGCGAAAAGTTTGCGCCGGTCGACGATTCAACCGCCACGATTGCGTATCGCACTCGCGTTGGTTAAGAACGCGTACTACATCTTTACGAATCGCTCACGTATGTCACGTGTATGTATTATAATATCTTTAACAAAAATTATTTAGTTACAGTAAAAAACTCTAAGATGTACAATCAAAATTATGTTCAAAAAGGGCCTATGAGAGCTAGAAAGAAGTGCACAAATTTATTTGAATTACAAAGTTACGTATTACATTGAAGATGTTATTAAGTCGCATCAACAAACGTTTCGATCCTTCATTGGATTTTTTTCAACGTATTACAACGAAGTTACTACGGTGATAGACGCATTTAATTATTTCGGTACGCACAAACATAATGATTTTAGTGAAGAAAGGGCAATTGAGACTATTGTAACTGAACTCATATTCGCACGTTATGGAAAGTCCCTTGCATGGGTTCACAAGCAATAAAACACTCCACCTCTCAATCAATTTTGTAAAATGTAGTGGAAGTCCAAGGATTAAAATAGAACATTTTCCAGCTAATTGCAGTGTCAGAACTTAACATAGTTACAATGTAGTCAAAAGGTAAAGATAAATGTAAGTACGCAAACCAGTCATAAGTAAGATCGTTACAAATTATGATAAACAGAGAAAATGTTTTTTTCAATCAATTTTGTAAAATATAGTGGAAGTCCAAGGATTAAAATAGAATATTTTCCAGCTGATTGTAGTCTCAGTACTTAACATAGAAATAATATAGTCAAAAGGTAAAGATAAATGTAGGTACGCAAACCAGTCATAAGTAAGACCGTTACAAATGATGATAAACAGAGAAAATATTTTTCTGTAACGGTCTTACTTATGACTGCTTTGCGTACATTTATCTTTACCTTTTAGATAGGTTAGATTAGTGGTGTTTAGTAAGATGACCAAACGTCCCGATTTTTCACTCTTTGTCCCGAATTTTTTCGAGTGCTATTTGGGACACCGATTTATCATCATTTCAATGATTGTCAAATAATTTCCGGATCTTTTTATCCCCTTCCCCTCGCCCCTCCGCTTCACACATTTATGAAGTGTTCCGAATTCAGGGTTGGGAAATCTGATCATCTTACATATACCGCGAGGAGAAACGAGAAGATTACTTACAAATGACGTCTTCATGATACCTCCCGGCGATCGCACATCGCTATTCTCGACACTGCCGAGACTTATTAACGCGCGAGACGCACTTTCGATGGATAAAAGGCGCGAGAAACGCGGAGCGATGTGGATCGATGTGTGTCAATGACTGCTGCTTGGCGCGAAAAGATCGAGCATTTCGCGCGATTCATTACCAACGCCTAGATTGAATAATCACGATGACAATCTCGTAGTTCGAAACGAACGCGATTGGTCTAGAGAGATTAGTAACTCGAGCAAGTGGTTAAGGCGTCCGCCGTACAGATTGCGTCGTTGTAGACGCGCGACCTCGTTCGCATCACTAGCGAGTTCACGTTCATGCACTTTTGGCACTTTCGGCGCGCTAATGAACTTTTGGTGTACGTGATTGACAGCGCGCGCGTCTGCGATCTTTTCATGCCAAGCAACTGCCATGAACACAACGCTTCGTATCCCATACGTCTTTCGCTTGTATCCTGTGAGTCTCATGCGGAAATTAGTATTAGAGTGCCGAAAACAACGACGTGCGGTCGTCAGGACATATCGTAAGTACATTCAGTTGCGTTGATGCCATTCCCCAAATAGATAGTCACTAAAAAGTTTTGACCAGCCGTATTCGTTTCTAGCTGATCGTTTCTCATGACTGTTGATTCATCCGGCAAGCGCGAATGTGTCAAAATAGAAGTGACATTTTGACAGCTTGACGTTTCATACATACGTGTTTTTATTAGAAGGTTATCCGCTCACGTATAACGCATAATCAGTAGAAGAAGAGTAAGAATGTTAAAAAAGGTAAGTAAGAAGTTAATATACAAAATTATGATAAATTTATGCACATACAACACAAAAGGTCTCTGCTTTTAATATTTTCACGCGATTTGCTCTCAAATTATTCATTATTAATAAACATTCTACTTTATTCTACTTATAGAATAAAGTAAAAACTTCTTACTTACTTTCTTTTTTAACATTCTTACTCTTCTTCTACTGATTGCGCGTTACATGTGAGCGGATAAACTTCTGATAAAAATGCGTATGTATGGAATGTCAAGCTGTCAAAATGTCACTTCTATTTTGACACATTCCCACTTGCCGGATGAATTAATAGTTATGAAAAACGATCAACTAGAAATGGACACGGCTGGTCAAAACTTTTTAGTAACTATCGATCTGGGAAATGGTATAGCATCAACGCAACTGAGTGTACATTATTACGGAGTAATCTTCTCTCTTCTCGACACATACAGCTAAGGTGACGTCCCGATTTTTCATCCTTTGTCCTGAATTTTTTCGAATACTATTCGGGACACCGATTTGTCATCATTTTCAATGATTGTCAAATAATTTTCGGGTCTTTTTATCCTTTTCCCTCCCGCCCCCCGCTTCACACATTTATGAAGTGTCCCGAATTCAGGGTTAGGAAATCTGGTCACTTTATGTTTAACTAATAAATATATTTCAATTATATATTTCTAATAATTATATTTCAATTTTGACAAACGTCACGCTTTAAAAGTTAATAGGAAAAGTAAAGGAGGAGACGGCACAGACGTCGTTTTCACATAACTCATCTATCGTATCGTGCATGATCATTCATCGATCTTCGTTAATTAATAGCTCAATATTTTACGTAGTTATTTGCAAAACGGCGGAAGAATTTTGTGTTTAGTTTGACGAATTCTGCCAGGTCATAACAGATATGTCAATAATTATCAGACACGCTGTATAACGTGTCAAACGGATCGCACCTTTAGATTGCGTTCAGCATGAACACATTGCGAGCAGATGTAAGTCTGCGAGCAGGCAATTAGGCACAGCACGTTAAAATCTCGCAAGACGCAGACGATGGGAAAAGTTAGGCCATAACACCACCATGCATATTAATTTACCACAATTATAAAAATGTAACAGGATACCCAGAGGATCGGATCGTATGTCGTCGAAGGTTAACCGGTTCCCGTGTTATTCTCACGATCCGCCACCCCAACGAAAGCGTTCCGCTTAAGTATCACACGTGGCAATAAAATGCACTCGTCACGGGCGTTGGGCTCAATAAACAAGACGACGATTCAGTTTCGTCGTGGAGTCAGATAGTGCGGTGATAGCGTGATCGCGCGCCGGATAGCGTGACGCACCTGTAAACGAAGCTTAAACGGCAGCGGCGGCAGCCACGATACCGCCCTATCGAAACGGAAAGATTTTTTTTGTGTATCTCGATGCTTGCGTGCCCATAATGTTTCTCTGACTGTTCCACTCTGGCGAACGTTCGAACAATTTTGGCACGGTGGCTCTCCTTTCTCTCTCTCTCTTTCTTTTTCTCTCTCTCTCTCTCTCTCTTTCTCTCTTTCTCTGTCGATCGGCGACTCGCAGCGTGAATTCGTTTTCGGTAGATACTTACGGGTTCCCTCTGAGGGCCCTACAACAAGGGTTCCCCATAACCTGATGAATTAATCGCGCGCGTACTCGAGCGCATCTTGGCGAAAACGCAAGGGCGCGCTCCTTTCGACGCGACTTTACGGACGCATCGCGAACACAAAATGCGCCTGTAATTTCATGTAAACACGTTCACCCGGCTCCCTTCCTTTTCTCGTAACGTCTTGTTAGCGTAACCTCGCATAATGAGCCGTAAATTACCTCTACGGGTCGTTTCGAAAGCTCGGTGCTCCGCCAGTGGCGCAAACATCGCGGGGTCATCTCTCTGTCTCTGTCCCTCGCTCCTCCTTCACAGATACTCACTTCGTTACGTTCCTATGCATTACACGTTAGACGTAACAAGTTAGAGTACCAGACATCGTGTGTGTATCTAGCGTTCGAGACTTTTACTCGGGCGGAATGTAAGAGACGGTGAATGCGTTTGGAGCGCGCGCTTTTGGCCGCGCCGAATCAAAGCCGTACGATCTCGTCGTTGTTGCACAATGTCCAATTATGCCGACTTCAACGGGACAAACAAGGTTGCCGAGTGCCAGATGTCACGAGAATACGTGGCGATCCGGTGAAAGAGGCGGCGAAACTTTGATGCGCGAACCCATCTTGTAAGAGCCTCGTGTCACGCACGCGCTCGCGTGAAAGTCCCGCCGCAGCTCGCGGGTAGGCAACTCTTCCCCCGTTTTTATAGCGTCTAGAGCTACCGCTCTTCTAGGAATAAAAAACCGAGGGAATTAAGTAGGCAGCGGGGAGAGGGACTAACGATAAGTGGGATGTCGGCGAAAATAACGAGCCTGCACGCAGCGTTTAGGGACGATCATCGGTCGGACGGAGATTCTAATGATCCCACCTAATTTATCGGTCTCACTTCACGGCCGAAAGGTATTCTATGATGCGGCTAGCCCTTGTCGAAAATCGTAACTTATCGCGCTCATCAACTGCAGCGATTATTACCGAACGTGTCGTAAACACGTAATAGTGGACTTTGTGTTGCTCGTATCATATGCGTAATTTATACGACAATATTTCGCGATAATATTTGTTACTGCGGGGATCACCGCGAAAGAGGATAAGAGGAGCGTCGTGAATATTCGTAGATGCGTTCCGTGTGGCTAAGTGGACTTTAATAGTTGACGGTAACGGAAGCTGCGCGCGATCAATTCACTCTACGCGGCGGAGAAATCGCGAGAACGATATGCGTGCGCGCCATGAAGAGATGGCTATGCAGAAATAATTTCAGCGGAGAGCTTTCAAGGATAACACGATTCACAAATTAACCCGGCACCTCTCGCGTGATTCGGACGTTACCTTAATGGTGGATGAGTCACGCACGGGACACGGCACGACATAGTTTATAATCTCACGTCTTAATCGCATCGCAAATTATCACTTTAACCGCTGAATATCCGCTGCACAATGGGGCCTAATCACCGGGGTCTATTCTCGTCTGGCCGGCGCATTCAGCTTTCTCGCGCGCAACAGCAGTCGCCACCGCGTACCCGCTGGCGCCATTAAACACAAATCAATGGAACCGGCTTCGCACGAGATGGGAATCGTCGACTGCTCCTCGAGGAAGTTACGAACAGGTGAAACTCGAGCAGATACAAGCGCATACGCACGGGGATTAAAGAAGAAGAGAAAAAGTAAAGGAGGGAGAGCGTGTTCCCGATGTGTGCTTCAGGCAAAGTAACGTCGTCGGTCTACGCGCGAGGTAGACACAATCAGAAAATCCTGGTCGAGCTCTTGCCGAGATTTGCGCTTCCGTAACGAGCGGGATATATATCTCGTCCGTGAAGTATAATGAAACAGAAAAGCAGACCCTGAAGTCTGAACCTGACGCCGCGTCTGCCTGAACGGTATGACGTAACGATGAACTATAGGATAGCACCCCCGGGCTGTAATCCACGTTTGGGGCGATTACAGTCGTGATTCGAGAGCATTGTGATACGTGGGACAGATCCTACCACGCGGAATCAAAGTTGGTATGTCGGTGCCCCCAGCGAGAAGAACCTGTAGCGGCAACAACAACAATCAAGGTGCTGGCTACCCTATGCATACAGAATGCCGCTACCAACCTGCCGAGAAGAGAATTTATTATGTGATCTAATTTAAAGGCGCGTGATGTATGAGGGTGCGTTCTCGGATTCTCCGATAAATCCGACGGCGCGGAGATCTCATGCGATTCGCTAAACTTCGCCCGAGGAATCGGGACCGCCGCCGACATCCCTAAAGATGTCGTCGGCGCGGTATTTCTCGCCCCGATCGACTCGAGAGAGAGAGAAAGAGACGCGGTGTAATTTCCTAGTGTTTCATTATTAGATGGTAGTTGAGGAGTGCCGCGCGGCATACATACCCGAGCTTTCTGTGTGTATAAATTTAAATAATATCTCGATATACATGCCGCGTCCGCGGGCCCTATAAAGAGCGGGAAGCCTGGACGTGAAATATCGGCTGGCTGGCAGCTAAGGGCCGCGTAATTTTCGAAATTCGGGCTCCGACCGCGATATCCGCGTATGAGATATGAAGACGTAACGGCGCTTGTTCGAATGAAGGGGCGGGGGGGAGGGGAGAGAAAGGGAGGCGCCTGGTGCATTCCTACGTCCGACTCGCAGCCGGAAACATTGCGTAATTGCTCGCAGTGTACCCAGCTTGAGGATCGCGTGAGGAGCCTCCTCACGGGACGAAACGAGGTACATAAATTTCCCGCCGCTCGCGTTTACAACGCGTAATTAGTTGGAACTCGAAAAATTCGGCGGGACCGACGGAACGTCACCCGGCTCTCGATGCGTCCGCGACAGAAAAACGGACAAAAAGAGTGTCACGTCGGTTCCAGCGGCTTGAAACGTATCGGCGTGCCGGCACACAAATTATGCAACGGACACCCAAGACGTTAAATTCCGCTCTTACGAGCGCGCCGGACTTCTTAATTTCTTCAGCACGTGCCTGCCAATTAAAATCGCAGCTGCGTATAATTATTTACTCATATCTGCGTGCGCATGAGAAAACGTGATTTCAGGCGTTTTCGCACACTTTTGACGGGCCCGTTGCCTCGGTGATTCGAACGAAATCACTTCGGCGTTGCTTCAGCATTATTATGTCACACGGCCGATCGCGTAACTTGGCGATCTTCAAGAGCGTTCGTTCGCGAAAACGTTCCTTCTCAGTCTCGAGATTCACAGATCCGCGCGTTTTTCAATCCCACCGTATGTTTCTCGCGATATATGGACCGTATATAATGTACGCAAGACAACATAATAGAACAATGGTTTACGATGGCGCACGGAAGATATAAATTGGTGCAACGAGACCTAAGCTTGTAAACCTTAACGCGCCGGCAATTTGCCCGGACCCGAACAGACCGAGATGCGCGCCGCAAACCTACCCCGTCCGAAAAGTAATTTTACGCACTGTTTACACTGAGGCGGCAGTTATACGTATAGGTGAGCGCGAAGGAGCGCGAGCACAGAGAGCGAAGATCCACGAGAGGCTATCAACGTAAATCAATAACGAGAGCACTTTGGCGGCGTATCGGCCAGCTGCCGTCGTCGCCGCCTCCGTTGCTGCCGCCACTCGCCACCGTCGACCGCCACCGCTGCTTGGCATTCCATCGTGGCTATTGCTTTTCCGAGACTTCACGAAGAAACACACAAAGTGGCAATTGCATTGACGACGTCATAAATAATAATTCCGCGCGTTCGCGCCGCGCACTTTCACCGATTATCCGACATCTCGCGAAACGCGCCGATTCTGCGGGTTCGCTGAATATTCCGAGGTTTTTTCTCCTTTGGTTTCCGTGAGGTCGGTAGCACCTCGTCGCGCGGTTACGTTCGAAATTACGGAATCCCGTCGGGACGAGTAAAATATCGCGAAATAACCCTAGCAACCGACGGTAGCATTTGCATATCGCGCGCATTCGCAGTGCATTACGCACGTCGCTTATGACGCGCCGTTTTATGGGCCGCGCGCCGATAAATTCAGATCCAATGGATACCGCAAAATCAATTTCAGACGAGAATTACGCTATACGAACATACACGCGCGCGGTTTGTGCGCCTTCATTTACATTTCGACGGAAGCGATCCGTCGCGGTCGTGATGTGACGGCTACAGGCACCCGCTTCGGTCAGACCCGAATGTCGCGTATTGAAATCATATTAATCGATGATCGTAAAACATCCGCAGGGCGGGCAATCTTGACATCAGGTGTAATTCATCTCTCGCATGCGCGAGAACGTATTCAGTGATTTCGCATGCTGCCTTTCACGTCCAGCTGTGCAAAGAACGCCCGGCGAACGAGATCGGGCAGAAATGATTTAGCTTCGACGGACGCGGTCGCGCGATGAATTGCGAATCTTCTTGCGAGCCCGGCAATCATAATCCGCGATAAAATACGACACTTTTTGTCGATCGCACTCGTGCCACTGTCTGTCACACATCAGTTGGAGCAAGCTTGGACTTCGTGTTCCAAAGCCGTGCCATAAATATCGTTGTAAAAAACATTAACCGATCATTTGTCATCCTTGTAATCTCTTAACGGATGTAATGTCATTCAAATATTTTTTGAATGTTTCTTAATCGTGAAACTTCCCGAGAAATTTAATGTTGTTGCTACTGAAACTCGATGTTTTTGACCTGAGAATCTACAACGAAAAATATTTGTTACTAAAAACAAGTGACATTTTAAAATATATATGACAAAATATTTAGGAATAGTTGCACTTTTTTAACTACTTTAATGCATAGTTCGGTTAACAAATTTGTGTACATAGAGAAAGGCTTTTTTAGATTTAATATTCTTATTTGGTTGACTTCAATTTATTTTACTCAACAAAATAATCTTATATCAAACATCATTTTGTTTCATTAGATTGAACATATTGTTTGATGGAAAAACATTATTATTTAGAACAAAGCAGTTAGTCTTTTAGGTAAATTTGATGCAGCTACTGGGATTTAGTTAAAAATACGAAGTTATTTTTGGCATGCATATATATGGCGCAAATATTCTTTGGAGAACATTCTAATTTAAGAAACATCATTTTCGGACGTTTCATTATCAGATTTTTTCGCACATCGTGCGGATGTAACTCTCGCACATTAACGAATAAATTTCCTAACGACTTCGTTCGAAATTCTTGCGGGCAACTTTGTCAGGTGGCGCGGTGTCGGCGAGCATATAAACAATTAACAGATATTCGTATTTACGCCAACGTCGCAGGGGATTATATTTTACGACATTCGCGAATGGAAGGCGGCGTGGTTCTTAGCGGGATAATAAGCCACGATAATATCGAAAAATTTGCAGCCAGAGGTATTTACTGTCGACGGTCGACGGTCAATGGTTGGCGCAGAGGACTCCTCCGAGGGATCCTTCGCGGTTATTATTAACGGAAACGGTGGTTCGTTATCCGCTGACTGACAAATACGATGCTCAGCGTCCCTAATAAAATCAGTGTTTCGCGTGTGTGTGTGTGTTGGTACGGCGCGTAAAGTACACGAGGACGTAATGGTATGGTATTATCGTGTCTCCGGGGCTATCACTTGCGGTGTTTAAGGCCATCATTACTCCTTGACAGCGAGCCACTGGTAGAACGCGATGAAATTATTGCCGTTTTATAAAATCCCTTCTCTCTTTCTCTGTATCTAGGCTGTTGAGCTGCTGCTACGGTGACGGCGGTGGCGTCTCGTTCGGAACGAATAATTATCGCAATGGTCGACTTTGCATTTGTTCCTTTGGGTCTAATCGGCGACGCATTCTCCGCGACTGTACGTTTCAGACGAGAGCGAGACGACGTATACAGTTATCTTGATAAATATTCATAAAGCGAGCGAGATGAAATATGCACGAGCTTACTATCCCCCCGATGTCGTGTTCGCAAGAAGCGTAATAGCCCGTTATAACTGTAATTGTCCACCGTGTCTTGATTTCGCGTGTGCAGATTTCAAATCAAATCCGAAGAGCTGTTCTCTTCCCGTGTTGTAGAGTGCGAGGGGAAAGAGTCAGTCTAGAAACTCGGACTGGTGAGTGTCGCGGATTACACGAGCACGGTTTACGCTTATGTCTCGATAGTGTATTCATGAACAGTGGTCAGTGTAGGCGGAGAGAGAGAAGGAAAGAGAGAGAGAGATAGAGAGAAAAAGAGTCTCTTGCACGCGCTGCGAAGGACGACGAAGGAGCGAGAGAAGAGGGACAGGGGGTGGAGCCGAGGGGCCTAATTAATGAGACGTACGCGGCAGCTGCAGATACTGAGATGCATTGTAAATACGGCGTTCCAGAAAAACTATTGTCCACGGACGAGATTTATGCCTGTCCCAATTACACTCGCGTCAGGGCGTCCAATTTTTTCTCGTTCGTCGAAACAATCCGTTGGGCGCTCCCTTTTTGCGATCGATGCCTATTCGATGGTCGGGCCTGTGCGCGGGGTCGTCGTTATAGTTGGATTTTACATAAGACAACAAATGTCCGGCTGATCTGAGGGAATCGTAAAGCACACCCACGTGCGCTCATGAATTTGTTCATAGATCCGCCCATACTAACGATGCGTCGTTGTGTCCTACTGCTTGTCGGTGAGAATTAGTGGGACATACGCACTTGGGCCCATATTAATAGTTACTTGAGGCTTGGCTCACGTGAGATATTCAGATTTGAGTTCGGAGTGACACGTAAATTTAAGTAGTTGTATAGCTAGGTGTCGCATTTTCAGTAACGCATCAAGGGCATCACTTATATATTTAGTATTTATCAAACAAAAATCTCAAAAGTCTTCGTGTCTAAAAGGTATGAAACAATTTTGATTCAGTATTTAAAAATATCTGAAGATAAAAAGACCATCTGCTATCGTATAATTTATAGGGATATATATGAACAAATTTACGATCAGGATAAAACTGTAACACTTTCGTGATCACTCAAGTCGTCCGTCGTTACGTCAAAATGTTATTTCCTGTTTTATCAGAACTAATATGCGAATTAGCGAGCGCACTACCGCGTGTTGAGTTACCATCGCATATAATAGCCATTACACGACGGCGGATGAGTACGGCAGTTAAAATCATTTCCAAGACGCCGGCGTAACAACAAATCGGCGCAAAAAGCTGAGAGCCGCTGCGGTAGTAGTAGAAAGTAGTAGAAACGGAAGACAAATTACGTATCATTATCCTTTCCACTTCATTCACAGTGAGGGATCCATAGTGCCAGCCAGCCGGCCAGCCAGCCGAACGCGCGAGCGCGAGTGCGCGTGCACGCTGCATGTCGGCCGCGCTCGTTCGAACAAGCTTACCAAATGAAACCCAGAGCGACTCGTTAATCCCACTCAGCGCGCTCGTTCCGAGCCTTGAGCAAATTCGAGATTAAATTCATCAAAATCCAATCCTGAGCAAGTGCCCTTCGGGGGCGCGGCACAAATGAATAATGCATAAGTGGCACCACCGAGAGTCTTGCGTCCTGCTGCCCTTCTGCCCGTCTCGCTGGAGAGGGTCAGTTTGACGTCGCCTGATTAGATCGTGCGTGGACGCGTCTTTTGCGCGGGCTATCCGCTTACGCAGCGGCGACGGACGATGAATTCCCGCGGGACTGACAAGGAAAAGGCTGGAGTAGTCGGCAACTAAGAAGTAAAGCAGAAGTGAATGATTGTAATTGCGGAACAGTAGCCGAGGAATATCGTGAATCGCCGTCAGCGTGCGTTGCGCGTTCGCTCAGAAAGCGAGATACTCGGGACGCATTGTGCGGCGGACGCGGCGTTTCTCTCTCTCGCTGAGTTTGAGAGGCATACGATGTCCGATGAGGTTCGAAGAAGTGAGTCCTTCCGCGATTTTTTTTTTTTTTGAAACGCGGGTATTTTTACTCGTGACGTACGTACATCAAGTACTGGATGTATGTATGAATATGTGAGCGTAGTTTTCTCAGTTGCCGTCGCAGAAGCTCGAACAGCCACTTGGATAAGCGGACGGGTCTTTGAAAACATGAGGGACCAGTCGCCATAGTCGACATTTTTATCCTGTGGATGTTGACGAGGATCGTACACGGTGCACAAAAACAACAGGTTGCATTCGAGTGCGCTCAGCGCTCGTTAAGCGGACTCGGGTATAATGTTGCAGGAAACTGCAAGAGGAACTCAGAAAGTGCCCACGTAGACTTTGCAAGAACAAGAAGACGTTTTTCGCTGCAGCTGGCACGCTTACTTGCAGCCGTGTGTGGCGTTCGTTTTTTAGCTTGACGTCTCACGAATGTAAGAAAAGTTGCAGGGAAGACAGTTTGACGTTTACCGATGGGACATAACTCTTTTTCTTTCTCCAATATATCATACGAAGCGTTCAGAATTCTCGACACTGTTCAAAATTGATCATGAAAGTACGCGAGCTCAATATATTTCAACAACGATTATTGTATCAGAACTTGTAGAAAAAATCATCCCGAAAATTATTCGATAGCGTTCAGCAACGCAATAAGTAGTAATTATCTCTATACGATATCGTCGCGCTTCCTGATCTTTAACAAAAATCCAAACCACCCCCCGCACTTTGCATAAACGCCATTGATACGCTAGATCTCGAAAATTTATTGGACCAAGTCCGGATAAATAATTTCGAATAAATCTCCGAGATGTAGTCTGATCTAGCCGAGACGATCCACACCGTGGAATTCACAGAACATCCAAAGATGACGGCACTAAGGCTCGTTGAGATCTCAAAGCAAGTGGGTGCCTTCTAGCCATCCCTCTTTGGCGGTCCAGCCGAATCAGTGTGGATTGTATGCAAATTGCGGTAGCGGCTACTTGAGCGCCGGCGCATTCGAGCGGCACGGGGAAGGGCAGCAGTTCGTTTCTACCTTGGCAGAGGCCCGCGGTGTCCCTGAATAAAACATCTCGGGAGGAATTTCAGGCCAAGAAAGGCAGGACGGAGAGGGAGAGAGAAAGAGCGAGAAAGAAAGACGTGCGCTCGTGGCTCCCCTATGCCGAGTTGTTAAGTACACGTCGCACCAGCTGATACTAATTAAAATGAGGCTCACTTTGGCCGCGCATTCTCTCGTTTCCTTTTGCCTCAAACCTTAACCACCCCCTCCGTCTACCCACCTTTATGCTGCCATGCGGTATATCTCACTCCCCTCCTCTGCGGACCTTCACCCTCCTCCCCTTCCGTCTTTCGTGTTCATTCTCTTTTCTCTTACCTGACGCCGCTCGTTTCAAGAGTGAGTATCTCTGCCTTACGGCTAAGAATATAAAGATCCTACTTAGCCGTTATTACGAGGCTACCTACGTGGGTAGATCATTCCGTGCCACTGTTTTTTCATCCTGCTGCACGTGGACGTGACGGGGAAAGCGGCGACGAGCGTGGCCTGCGAAGCACGTCGCACTACCGGAGGAATTTCGTAGAGTGCGACGATTATTTACTTCGGAAATATTCGGACTTGCAATCGATATTTTCAAAAAATCCCCAAAAATCTGAGGACTCCCGAAAAAGTATGGAAGAGTGAAGATTGTTATTTAGATCGACTCGTTTTATGATGATTACTTTGATATCTATTTTGGCATGTTTGTAAATAAAAGCACAAAAAAATACGAAAAATAATATAAATACTACTGGTAAAAATTCGGTGATTAATAAACGCGCGAGTATCTTTAAAAGGAATTATGATCCGTATAACTCAATACATCAGCTGCGAGTCTCGCACAAGACTCATCGTCTTTCACGACATCCACTTATGTCGAAATTAACGAATCTCCCTGAGGATATAATTAGCGACCGATGTTGGTCGCAAACTGTAAGAAAAACCGATCGAACGATTTATCTAATTTCTACCCAACGAACGAGAGAATACCGCGTTCGCGTTCGTCCTTATGTGGGCTTTAACGGGGGCACTTACTCGAAGTAATGGGAACAGGTGGCACTATCAATAAGCGGTCGGTACCATTCCGAGTGAGACGTGCTCGCGTGGGGATCTCATGCGAAACTATCGCAATAAACCGCGATGACTCGCCCTCGCGCACAGCTAATGGACGCTGTCCGAAAAATCTGAGGGAGCAGGTGTTGCTGGCGCGTAGCGGCGACGTCGTCTGAAAACGATGGCGCTCGACTGCGCCCTTTACGACCGAAAAGCAGGAGCTATCGCGTGACGTCGGACGGTTAACGAGATGAATAAGTAATACAAACCATTCGCGGACCAAGGCCCGTGCGTAAAGTCGTGCTCGTAATGCTCGTCTGTGACTAAATTAGACGTTAACGGAGACACGAAGACTGATTGGAAACTGCACGGTCGGCACCTCGACTCGGTAAGATCGATTCGAGGAACTCAAAAATTCGCAGGCCCCGAGCTATGTGCATTTTCGATGCGCCGTGTGTTTGCCATGCGTTGATCGGATGATTAAGTCCGGTTGTTCGGGACGAATGTGCGGATACATGTGGACACTTAGAGGCGGGTTTTAACATCTTGTTAGAAAAATTCATGATATACGACCGAGCTGAAATCGTATGCAAATAAATTGGACATTAACGAGGGCAAAGAGGCCGGTTTGGAGAGAAAAAGGAGAGGAGGAAGAGAACTATCTGTCGATTTTTCCTACACGATTGTACTTTTGATACTAATTAATTGGAGATATCAGGATTTATATGGCCCTGAGGATACATGCGCAATTCTCATAATTCTTAATGTATACGCGAGATCTGCAACGATTATTCATGGCTGAATAAATTTTCAACGACAACGCACGAATATAAGTTACAGCAAATACATTTCTCTCTTGTCGATAAATGCTATTTCACTTGTTAAAAGTAATTGGACTAATCGAACACGATCATTTGCATGTAGCATTTAAATGATATATATACATGCATATACATTCTTCTTATATTTATCTCAGTTTATAATCACCATTTATACCTCGAACACCAATATGACAATAAACAGTATGATGATTTATTGCTTTATCATTATTATTAAATTTACTTTACTTTACAGTATTTACTTTACAGTATTTATTTTACAGTATTACTTTACAGTATTTATTTATTTCTTTATACGGGTATATATTTTTCGTTCTGACTTACATCTCTCTCCCTCTTTAGATACATACACGAACATACACACACACACACACACACACACACACACACACACACACACACA